>NC_042616.1:701218288-701500788 GCF_901001135.1 Rhinatrema bivittatum
TAAGTTTCTCAGCATCACCCAGCTTCAGCCTACAGCTCTTTTAGGTAAACTAAAATGAACTTGACAAGTTTATTTGATATCAATGCACCACTGAATTAGTTTTAGATATGGTTTGTTTACTTGCTTATTCAGAGGAAAATAAAAGTGAAGACATATTTCTGGACATTTAAATGTATTTACTTGATTACATGGCTTTAGTATACTTTAATTCTTCAAATCGGTAATGATTAATTTATGACATTTAAGTTTTTTCACATCTGTTAAGTTCTCTTGTGGCTAGTCCTACTGAGAATGAAGCACAAATGTAGAAATGTGGCTGAAGTAAAACGAGCATTCCTTGTATACTGCAAACAATTTCCTCTTAATGGCTTTTGTGCACCTGCCTTTATGAAAATAATATTTTTGAGCAGGGAAGGGTTTATGTATGAGAAATTAATTTGCTTTTAGAGAACCAAGAATAGATACAGAATCGCATGGCCTGGAGATCTAAAAGCCCAAAAGAAATTCAGTAAAGATACATTATAGTTTATCATAATTTTGGCTATTTACATTTGACATGAAAATTGGGAATTCACTTAATTAAAGAAACATTTAGCCTTAATAATTATTCTTACTTAAGCTAATCATACAGTTTATGGATACAATAGCATTTTTCCCAGTAGGCATGGTTAATTTGCAATAGTTTATTTGTCAATCTATTTACGTGGTTAGTACTCTAGGGAATTTTTATTGCATTAAATAAATGCTTTTTCAATATATATGTTATAATGTGATCCTTAAAAGGAAAGAGTTCATTTAATTGTTAGTAAATTCCAGTACTTGGTGATAGGTTGTTCTTTTTGACACATGGCAAGGTATTAAAATGACAGAAGATCCATTCTGTTTAGTGACTCCTAGCTCCCATTAAATGAATCATGAAACTTTATTGCCTAGCACATCACTGTTTACTTTAAAGCCATTTAACATCAGGCTTTTGAAATCTCAGTAGGTTAGCAAAAAGGCAGCAAAATTATTTTGCTGTATGTAACTTGCAAACTTCCCTTTGAATGACAACTATTTTTCAATGTTAACATGACTGGTTTGATTACAGGATCTTGCCCCAGTAAGGGCATTTATTTTCACAACTTGATCTTCAAATTCAGTCATAAAAATTCAAAACCAGTTATGAAACCATGGAAGGCCAAGCATTGGTTTAGACTAGTTCATC
This sequence comes from Rhinatrema bivittatum, assembly GCF_901001135.1. Lineage (NCBI taxonomy): Eukaryota > Metazoa > Chordata > Amphibia > Gymnophiona > Rhinatrematidae > Rhinatrema > Rhinatrema bivittatum. Next base: position 701,219,496 of record NC_042616.1, read on the forward strand.
CAAAAGTATCCAGACTAAGAAGCACATCATAGAGCGATGGCACAAGACTAATTTAAAAAATTCTATTTGTTTAATACTCCTACATTTCCTCCTGTTCCATTGGCCTTCCATCTCAGTCAAATCTAGCCTCTATTGAACTACAAGCCCATAGACCTTGGTTCAGAATTACTTGTTTTTCGCCTCCTATTTATCTATAACCATTGCAGTGATAGAATTTGGCCAATGTCAAAATAATGGCATCCTCTAGAACCCAGTTAACATGGACCTTAAGAGGATAACTTTCAAGCAACTGTACACCACAACATATATGCACAAATATGGTGATGGTTAGCTTTACCACAGTATTTTATAACCACAAATATGATATATATGCGTTTTTAATAAAAAAAAAAAGGCATATCTCTACCAACAACATAAGTGCATATGTTGGCTTACATGTAAATATATGCAATACATTGAAACATGTATATCAATATATTGAATGCACATACTTTTCCTACCTATTTTAAAAATAAACATGGGCATATTTTACCCATGAAAATAAAGTAGGACTTACTCATGTAAGACCCAATTTGTTCATGTAAGTTGGTCAATTTTAAAACATATGCACAGGAAGGAAATTACCAGTTTTACCAATTAGTCCACCAATTCACCATGACCTTCTGAAGGTCATTAAGAACTTCCTGATTCTTCAGCCTGAACTCCCTTCCAGTTCACCAGACCTCCCACTTAGTCAATATTATAAAATAAACACATTTAACATCACTTACAGCAGATAATTATCAGGTGTAAAAATATGTAGTTGGCCACTGCACCCATGTGTGCACAAGTGTCAACCAAATGCATCTCCCCCTTCCCCAACCCCCTCCATTTTGTGTGTGTGTGGGGGGGGGGGGGGTGGGAGGATGTTGGTCATGTGGGCAACTCACCTGGCCCAGAGCATCAGGGGCATTCTTTTTGCATTGGGGGTTGCTGACTGGAGACACTTAGGCACTAGCAGCCTCCCCTTCCTTAACACATGTGGTGATCCTGCTACCTAGCTATACAGCTCCTCCTGAGTCCAATTCCTGCATGATGCATGGCCCCCAGTGACATCAGTAGATAGTCGACCCAGCATGGAGATGCATTTGGTTGGCCATCTGGTGCATGGGAGGGTTCTGGCAAGGAAATAAATGGGAGTAGAGCCCTTCCCTCTCCACTTTCTGATTATCCTTTCCCCTGCCACTGCTCATTCAGAGCAATGATTTCCTTTAAAGGCAAAGCGGCCATCATGATTTAAAATCTATATTTATTAAAAACAAGAAAATTGGGGGTAGAAGGTAAAACACCTTCTAGGCCACCTTAAGGCCTAGCAGACTGTTTTGCCTTTGTGCCACTTTGCAGCCTGTCAATAACTCCAGCAAAAAAAAATATATGGAGAAGGGGTTTAAATCTTGCTGTTGCCTGCTTTTACAGGGCTTCCACTAATTGGCCAAAAAAATAAATATATATATATATATATATATATATATATATATATATATATATATAGTTATTTAATTTAGCTGTCCCAGAAACAGCACGTCAGTACATCTTGGACCCCACTGGAGCAAATCCATTAGCCTGTTGTGCTCCACTCCTGGAGCCCCTAAGTTAGAGGGGGTTGCTCTCAGAAGGGAAGGTATAGGTGGGTCAGGATTGCCCCAACCTTGCCTTTCTGGAGCAAGTGGGCACTATGGACCAGCAGGGGGCCTGATGCTTGCATCAGTGAGATAGAGTAGGGCACAGCTCCTTGAGTAAGGAATTGGGGAAAAGCAGGTTGGGGGGAGTTATGCCGTTGTGAGCAGGGTTGCATGGTGGCTGGCATAGAGGATAACCTCTAAAGGGTTCCACCCATTCCATCCATAGTCAGGCTGTAGCGCTATAGAGAGATTGGGATCCTATTGAGAATGGCTGGGATTCAGCTCCACTGGCTGATGTCCTCTGGGTGGGTCAACCCTCGGGTGGGAGGCCAGAGTTCAAGCTCCCAGCCATTCAGGGGTCATTCTCAGCAGGACATAGAATGGAGGTTCTGTGATCTGTCCCAGACAGGCACCTTAGTAGGTCCAGAGGATCTTACTTTTGCCCTGAATGCCAGGACAGAAGTCAAAGTCATGTATGGTTTTCCGCCGGGTGTCAGCTACAAAGTTGCTTAAGCTCATTGGAGGACTACAGGCACCACTCTTGCAGGGATTATCTCAAGCATCATAGGGCGCACTGTTCCCCATTATATGAATATGATAGAGGATGGTGCGACCGTGATTTAAGGCATTACCACTTTCATGCCTGCAGGTGGCATTCCCTTCCAAGGACTTGTCTGAAATGTGACTATTTGTGATACCAGTGCAGGCACCATGAACAGCATGGCTGCTCCCGTTGTTCTCCTCATAGACACAGTGATCATGCCTCATGCTTTAAAGATATTTCAATGGGGGTTTAGCCAGCGGCAGGAGCAGGAGCATGCTAGGGCCACTGTATGGGGTTATCATCGCTCTGGATTTTTCCCCCCTCATCTTTTGCATCCCCAGGAGATGAGACACCAGCATGGAGGCAGGAACAGCAGGACCTTGAGTGAAGACCACATCAATGAGGCAGGACTATGGGCAGAGCATAGAGGAGGGCATACCAAGTAAGCAGAGGATAACACAGGTAGACAGCAGACCATCCCCTTCAGCAAACCAGCACAGGAATTCTGTAGTTAGTGTTGCGGTCCCGGTCGCTAGGCTAGCGACCGGGTCCTTACCTGTTCGCCGGCTCCTCCATGCCCGCCGCGTCCCGCTGCTTCCAGGGCCGACCCGACCGCGTGGCAGCGGCTCTCCCCACGTGGAGACGCCGCTGAGGCCCGTGCCTGACTCCTCCCCCCGCTGGGGAACGCGCGCGCGCGAAGAGACTGCCTTTATAGGCCCAGCACCCGGAAGTGCTGAACCGCCCTGTTTTTGACGTCAGACGCCGGCTGGCTATTTAAACCGGCGTCTGCCTCCCTTACTTTGCCTTTGCAATGAGGTCGCTCCTTTGAGTGCTTAGTTGCTTCCTGCTTGTTCCAGCCGTGCCTTGCTTCCAGCTCTGGTTCCTGCTTGTTCCAGCCGTGCCTTGCTTCCAGCTCTGGTTCCTGTTTGTTCCAGCCGTGCCTTGCTTCCAGCTCTGGTTCCTGCTTGTTCCAGCCGTGCCTTGCTTCCAGCTCTGGTTCCTGCTTGTTCCAGCCGTGCCTTGCTTCCAGTTCTGGTTCCTGCTTGTTCCAGCCGTGCCTTGCTTCCAGCTCTGGTTCCAGCTTGTTCCAGCCGTGCTTTGCTTCCAGCTCTGGTTCCTGCTTGTCTCAACCGTGCCTTGACTCCAGCTCCGGTTCCAGGTTCTCCTTGTCTTCAGCCAGCCACGACCTTCGGACTTCCTCATGATTCTCCTTGTCTTCAGCCAGCCACGACCTTCGGACTTCCTCACGATTCTCCTTGTCTTCAGCCAGCCACGACCTTCGGACTTCTTCACGATTCTCCTAAGTCCCAGCGACTCGGACCCCTATGGGCTTCTCCTGGGGGGGTCTCGGGTTTCCAGGGCGAAGACTTCACCAATCCACTCCAGCCAGGGTCCGCCTCCTGGCTCTTTAACAACTATTGGACTTTGTCTCTAATCAGCCGGCCCAAGGGTCCACTATTGACTCTCTCCATAACAGTTAGGATGTGCTCAGCCAGTCTTCTTCCATCTAGCCAGCACCAGAATTCTGTAGTCAGGATGGGACCAGCATTCTTTTTCCATCTAGCCAGCATAGGAACTCTATAGTCAGGATGGGCTCAGCAGTCTTCTTCCATATAGCCAGCACAGGAACTCTGTACAGAGGAGCAGTCAGGCTTGTTTGGACAACTTATCTTTGATAGCTTAATTTCCTCTTGATATATGGGGCCTCATGGGCCTTTTCCTCTGTGGAGCTTTTGGGTTGGGGATGGCATCTATTTGGAAGGCCTCCCCCTGGGTCATCCTGGTAGTCATGGATTGTTGAATGGAAAGGGAGAATGGCGCACGGGTGGAGGCTCTGGCAATCTGTCAAGGATTTGTGTTAATACATTTTTCAGATTTTTAATGTAGGTTAAGACGGTGGTTAGGCCCTGTATCAGGGCTGTTGTCTACGCCTGCAGGGCCTGGGTGTGGCAGATCTGAGCCCTCCTCAACCACACCAGCTCTTCTCGTAAGTGGTGGAAGTGGAGCCCATGCTTTCAATTCAGTTGAGCGTGTTTTGTACTGTCCGCTCCAATGCTGCTGTTGATGTTTGCGCTGTGGTTGATAGTGGTTGAGGTGCTGTCTGTGGCTCCAAATATGGCATGTCCAGGCTGGTTTGCTGATCTGGCTGGATGTCTTCTCCATCCTGCTGGTGACTTGGCATGCTGGATCAAGTGGGGACTGCCCAGTTTAGATAGGATAGGGTTAGGTTCATGTCAAGTTGGAGGGGTGAACCAAGGAGTTTAAGTAGCTGGTGCTCTTCTGGTGGCTGCTGCAGCTGCTCTTCCTCCTCCTCCTCACTCCACTGTGTGTGAGCATCCAATTGATAGGTTGCAGTGAGAGCTTCTGCAGCACTGCTGGTGCCTGGGGATGTGTGGCTTGTTCCTAGGGTTTCACTGCTGGGAATAGCAAGTTCCTGTGCGAGAGCTGTGGAAACAAAGAAGAAGACATAAGTATGAATGGTGAGAAATATACATGTACTGTTTGGCATAAGATGTGCACTTTGCATCAAACAATGTAAGCTTCTTATGCCAAAATATGTGGATATCGGTAGCAGACTTGATATTTATAGGTAAGGTGAACTTACCAGTACTGGCTCTCGTGGTGTCCAGGGTTTCATCCATCCCCAGAAGATGTCATGTCCCATCAATTCAATCAGGTTCTGCTCCATGGGGGTCAGGACTATGGGGCAAAGGGCTCCTCCTCCCATCTGGCGTAGATATGTATATCGGCTCTCCACCTTGGTATTCAGCTGGGCCTTGATGTCACAATAGCGGTGGGCCAATTGCTCTCCGGTCCTCTTTATCTCACTGTGCCAGGATATGTTCTGGGCAATGGTGTGCCATATCCGGCCCTTGGCTGCCCTGGACGGCTTCACCGCACAGTTCTAAAACAGCATGTTGTAGTTGCTGAGGAACCTGGTGATGAGCATCTTGTTGTCCTCGATGACGAAATTATATGTGCAAAGATGAATTCACCCTGCTTCCTGGCTGCCGGATGCTTGGAATGCCACTTCCACTTCTGGAGAGGTGTCACTTTCCTAGCTCTCACTCCCATTTCCCACTCCCTTCCCTTCCTATCCCTCACTCCTGTACCTGCCCTGCCAACTCCCTCCACCCTGCCTAGCTATGGCATCCACCTTTCACCTACTATCGCTATTCCTCATCCTTCTCCTACCATTCCTGCCAACCTCCTCCCTCCTCCTCTCCTCTCTTTCCACACATTGCAATATTCATCTTCTCCACCACTGCACAATCACCACCACCACTCCTTGCTTCACTTCTAACCACCACCACTCCTCCTTACCATCACTTTTCCTCTTCACCACCACTCCTCCTTCACACAAAGACAAACAAACACACTTGACAAACACACAAAAACTTCCACATGCAGATAAAGACAAGAGACAAAGGTGAGGGTAAACAGATGATAACAGTAGACAACAGGACAACTCACTCAGAAATCACTAAACTCCTACTCCAACTCCACTAAACTTCAAGAACTCACCTCTTCTCCCTCCAATGCCTGACACATCTCAAAGAGGCAGTTGCAGGAAGCCAATATATATATATAAACAAAAAAATATCACGCCAGATGTAAAATGATGTGCGACGTGTAACTGCATCACGTGATGCAATAAAGTATTGTGAGTTGCACAACTTTCCCACGCAATGCGGTAAATGAGAAATTTCCCTAACCATGCCCATTTTTTTAGCACAGATGCTAACGTGCCACATTTCTGCTTTATCTATAACATTTTGATGATTCTAGGCCTTAGATTGTCAGCCCTCTGGGAACAAGGAAATATCTACAGTACCCGATTGTAAATAAAGATGAAATATAAAAAAAATAAATAAACAAATAAGTCCTCCCTGGTGGTATGAGAGGTATGGCAATCATCCTATTAGAACCGCACTTTCAGGAACCCTCTACACCTCTTCCCTTAAATGTGCTTACCACACTTCCACCAGAGAAAGAGCCCTATCCATTGCAGGCCAATCCCTCTGGAACACTATGCCACTTGAGCTCCGACTAGAACCATGCATTTGGAAATTCAAAACAGGGGTTAAAACATGGCTCTTTAAAATGGTCTAGCCTGATTCGGATCCTAAGTAGTCCCCCTGCTCCCTCTACTCCTTCAGAGAAAGAGCCCTTGTCATTAACATACTCATAGCCTTCTCCTTTATTCCTTTAATTATACTCTGTTTTGTCTCTCATTTCTCTGCACCCCCTTATATACCCCCTTTCTACCCCTTTTACCCCTTCCCCTGTCCTTAAACCCTACCTTTTCCCTATAGCAACCCTTTCATACCCCTTTTATTTACCCCCCTCCACTATCCTCTAAACCTTACTTTTCCCTATAGCAACCCTGCTAGTCTATATATAGTTGCCTTTCTGAACATATAATTTGTAGAGATGTGAATCGTGTGATCGATCGTCTTAACGATCGATTTTGGCTGGGGGGGGGAGGGATTCTGAACCTCACGGTTTTGTTTTTGTTTTAAATCGTTTAAATCGTAAATCGGGGGAGGGCGGGAAAACCGGCACACTAAAACAACCCTAAAACCCACCCCGACCCTTTAAAATAAATCCCCCACCCTCCCGAACCCCCCCAAAATGTTTTAAATTACCTGGGGTCCAGTGGGGGGGTCCCGGTGTGATCTTCCATTCTCGAGCCACGGCTGCGTTAATAGAAATGGCGCCAGCGCTACCTTTGCCCTGTCATATGACAGGGCAAAGGTAGTGCCGGCGCCATTTTGATTCCTGTCCCCCGACATCACGAGCGCAGGAGATCGCTCCCGGACCCCCGCTGGACCCCCAGGGACTTTTGGCCAGCTTGGGGGGGCCTCCTGACCCCCACAAGACTTGCCAAAAGTCCAGCGGGGGTCCGGGAGCGACCTCATGCACTAGGGCCGTATTGCAAAATGGCGCCGGCCGTATGGCCGTATTGCCGTATTGCAAAATGGCGCCGGCGTATGGCGTATGGCGCCGGCACCATTTTGCAATACGGCAATACGGCCATACGGCCGGTGCCATTTTGCAATACGGCCCTAGTGCATGAGGTCGCTCCCGGACCCCCGCTGGACTTTTGGCAAGTCTTGTGGGGGTCAGGAGGCCCCCCCAAGCTGGCCAAAAGTCCCTGGGGGTTCAGCGGGGGTCCGGGAGCGATCTCCTGCACTCGTGACATCGGGGGACAGGAACCAAAATGGCGCCGGCGCTACCTTTTCTCTGTCATATGACAGGGCAAAGGTAGCGCCGGCGCCATTTCTATTAACGCAGCCGTGGCCCGAGAGTGGAAGATCACAGCGGGGACCCCCCCCACTGGACCCCAGGTAATTTAAAACATTTTGGGGGGGTTCGGGAGGGTGGGGGATTTATTTTAAAGGGTCGGGGTGGGTTTTAGGGTTGTTTTAGTGTGTCAGTTTTCCCGCCCTCCCCCTTCCCCTCCCCCCTCCCCCGATTTACGATTTTTGACTATAAATCAGGGGAATTCCTATTGTATCGGGCCTCTAACGATTTTTGACGATTTAAAATATATCGGACGATATTTTAAATCGTCAAAAAACGATTCACATCCCTAATAATTTGTAATGCCATATATAGTGTCTCCTGTATGTACTAGTTAAAGAGAATGTACAATATTGTATATAATACTTTTTGTTATTATTGTATATAATACTTTTTGGAGTGTATAATTTATATAAGGTTATCCACAGTGTATAATGTTATACACAGTCCCTTATTGAGTGTATAATTTGCAATATTACTTATTATGTTCTTCTGTTGTTTTCTATCAGGTACTATTCCTTCTCTCCTCTTCCTGTTTTTCCCTCTCTTCTCTCGCCCCTTCTCTCTTCCTATCTGCTCCCTCTCCCCCACCCTGGTTTTTTGTAATTTCCTCCTTTGTAAACCGGCATGGTGTACCCATGAATGTTGATATATAAAAGCTAATAAATAAAATAATAAAAATAAATAATAGCATTCTTCCAAGACATTGTTTACATGAGAAATGCACACGTCATGCTCCGTCTTCAAGATCAACATTACTGGATCAGGAGAACAGTGATAGGCTGGATCACTTTAATATGTTGTCTCTGTGATCTCCTTTACAATAGCTCACAGCCTTACATATGACTCACTTGGAAGGGCTGGCTGTTAACTTGTATATAATTACAATTACTAAATGACACTTGCTCTCCATTGATTTGTGTAACCCATAGACTTCAATGACCCATAGAAATGAATGGGAAACTAAATGAATAGGATTTGTTTAATTTGTGGGATCCCCTGCATTTGTTTTGGGGACCTATGAAAGAAACAAATAGGGCTCCATTTGTTTTGGAGTGCCCATTCATTTTAAACGAATGAACAACCTAATCTTAGTCTAGAAAGTTTTTTTTACTTATTTTCTCAATAAAATTTTACTTAATTTACTTGGCTGCAAAATGAATAGGATTAAGCTCCTTCATGACAATGTACCTCAAATCATCAATGGAAAGACAGAATTTTATTAGGTTATAATATATTTTAAAGGGCCAACATTAAAAGAAGTTCTAGTGCATGTTCTCACAAAACCTCACAGGCCCTTTCTTTAGATCATTACCTACTAAATCTCGTTTTCTTCAGGACCAATATGAGTTTTAGAATTGCACTTCAGAATGGAAGATATTGCAATTCACTGCATGACTTGGTAGCTCAACCAACTGAAAAGAAAGGAATTACCTTTAATATTTCAAGACTGAATCCATATCATCTCAAAAGTTCATGTACTTTATTTTTTGTTTGTGCTTTAAAAGCTCTCACAATCTACTATGACTCTAGTTTTCACTAGGACCATTTTGGCTTCTAGAATTGCATTCATCCATGATATGTGGTAAAGGAAGTTTTTTATAAGTTAAAAATGATAAGACATATAGAAATGATATTGCTGAAAGTGATTTAAGGTTGTTGATACGATCATTTGTTTTAAGCAAAATTGATTATTGTAATACTCTATACATTGGTCTACCTAAACAATGGTTAAAAGCTTTAGATATAGTGTAGAATTCTATAACTAAGAGGCAGATTTTAAGAGCCGCATGCGGGTTAACATGTGCACACATTTGCTAGCATGTGCACATGGACGTGGCAATTTTAAAATATACATGCATATATGCGTATATATGCGCACATGGTTTAAAACCAGCTATTTGCATGTACATGTGCACACGATTTCATATTGATGTGTGTATATGTGCACAAATGCCGCCTTCCTCACGTAAGTGGGGGGGAATTTTACTAGACACACATGCCGACACTAGAGCCAACTTTCCCAGTTGACTCCCAGTTTGGCCAGTTAACAAATCAGCCTTCCTAACCCCTCCGTTACTTTGTCTAACTTTTACCTGGTTAGGCCAGAGCCCCTAAACCTCACTAAGTAGCCTATATTTTTTTATTTTATTGCTTACAAGCTGTCCATAACAGAAGAAAAGTTACGCGGTAGGGGACCCCAGCGCGTGCTTGTGCACATAATTAAATATACACAGAAATCATGCCTCAGCCCACACCCTGCCCCTTTTTCATGGAGATATGCACGAGTGCAGGCCTTTTAAAATATGCATGGTGTGCGAGTGTCTGAGACATATGCATATCTCCTGGTTTTAACGCTTGAAGACTTTTAAAATTGACTTGTAAGATTATATCTGGAACAAAACAGATAAAGAGCATAAGCCCTTGTTTAATGGCTCTCCACTTGCTCCCTGTACTGTTATCAATAAAATGATATATGGTGATGCTTCCAACAGACTGAAAGATATTCTTAAGCCTTATGTAGCACCTTGCACTCTTCATTCCATTAATCAGAATTTATTTGCAGTTCCTAATTTTAAGGACTTTAAATTACAGGTGAGAAGAAATAGGCTATTTTCTTTTGTAGGACCAGTATTATGGAACTTGTTTATAAGTGGGCTGCATAGAGAAATATTTAAAACTTAGAAAAAAATTAAAGGCTAGGGTTTGTTTTTTTTTAGCATGTTTATGAAAAACCATCTCTCGAAGCATCAGCTTTCTAGCTCATGCTCTTCCCATAGTTATTTTATTTTATATATCTTTTTTACGTTTAATATTTAATATTTATTGATCTACGTTCTTTTGTTCAATAATTTGTTGATTGTTTAATGTTACGCTGCATGTTCTCTGTTCAATACTTTGTCTATTGTTTAATGTAACGCCTTACCGGCGACAGTTTTGTTATATGGAAACCGACCTGATTTGATATGTATATCGAGAATGTCGGTATATAAAAACCCTAAATAAATAAATAAATAAATGTTTATGAGTAAAAGCTAATAGGGCTTATACAGTTTGTATTTTGTTATTTTATATTATTGTGTTATGATATGATTATATATATACTGCATTGTAATCCATATTGAACCTGCTTCACATGTTTTAAAATACATGTACTTCAGCCCCAAATGTGCAGGTAGAGAGGACAACTTTCAAAAACCACATGCGGTGGCATATATACGCATGTACATGGTTACATGTAGTTTTACCATAATAGTTTGTAACCTGAGTGGATGATATATGTGTACGTTATAAAATATGCATCTCTACCCATAATTAACATTGGTATTCGAGACTTGCCGCTCTCTCAATCGCTTTCCTTTCTCCCACCATCACTCCATAAAATAGACATGACAAGGTATGGCATTGAAACTCAAAGGCCGCAGTTTATTAAAACATAACCCGAGCCGCTAAATTAACATCAAATCAAATAAATCTTAACCCCCCCCCCTCATTCCTCGGCCGCATGCCTCTCTTCGCTTACCGTCGCGGCCCAACGGATAAGCCGACGTCACACCCCCCCCCCCCAACACTTACCCCGCCACGTCACCAGCGAGGGTAAGCTTGCGGCCTGAGCATCGGCCCCCTCTTGCTCTTTAGGCCTTCCCATGTAGTGGCCCCAAACTACACGAGCATTTTCCCCCGACCCCCCCCCCCCCCCCCCCCCCCCCCCCCCACAGCCATGTCCTTCATAATGGAAAACAATACATTACATCTCTGGCTCGGGTTTTTCCGCCGAACTGCGACAAAAGCGCCCATAACAGAACATTTGCAACAACAGCAGAACAACTTTATCAATATTACACTCTTTTTTTTTTTTTTTTTTAAACATATCATGGGCGGGAGGGAGGGAAGCAAATTCCTGCCTCTGCTACGCCGGCGGATTCCCAACTGCCCGCTCTCCCCTTGTCCCTCTCCTACCCTTGAGTATCCCTCCAATGGCAACACAGCAATTTGAATTGCTGCGCTACCATTGGCCCTTGCTTCTTTTCCTACTCCTTCCCCCCCTCCCCCGTCCCTGATATCGCACGCGCCGCTCTCACCCTGTTAACTGCAGCACACCAGGACAAGCCCGGCGTGCCTCCTCTAACATGGGTATTCGAGACTTGCCGCTCTCTCAATCGCTTTCCTTTCTCCCACCATCACTCCATAAAATAGACATGACAAGGTATGGCATTGAAACTCAAAGGCCGCAGTTTATTAAAACATAACCCGAGCCGCTAAATTAACATCAAATCAAATAAATCTTAACCCCCCCCCCCCTCATTCCTCGGCCGCATGCCTCTCTTCGCTTACCGTCGCGGCCCAACGGATAAGCCGACGTCACCCCCCCCCCCCCAACACTTACCCCGCCACGTCACCAGCGAGGGTAAGCTTGCGGCCTGAGCATCGGCCCCCTCTTGCTCTTTAGGCCTTCCCATGTAGTGGCCCCAAACTACACGAGCATTTTCCCCCGCCCCCCCCCCCCCCACAGCCATGTCCTTCATAATGGAAAACAATACATTACATCTCTGGCTCGGGTTTTTCCGCCACTAAACAAAAGCACTAATTGCTTTTGTTCCCCCACTGCGGCCTCCAACTAACAGCTGTTGTTTCAGCCCTTCTTCCAAGGCATTATTAAAGAGATCCATTCCAATCTCTGACAGATGAACCCCATCGCCCAAAAAATAACCTCCCAATATTTCCCAGGACCACTGATGCCTAATCCAAAACCCCCCTTCCCGAACCAACCATTTCCCAATTTGCCTATTCAGTTTCTTAACTCCATTACACCAAATGGGCTCCTCCGCCTTTGTGATCCGAATTATAATGTCGGACCAGCCAAATCTCGTATTCGGTAGGCAATTCATCAAATAGGCTAAGTCCTTTCGCATCATCATGATTAAATCCCTGAACGTATATTGGCCAATGTCATTACCCCCCAAATGTATTAATATTAACCTGGGCACCCCTCGTCGGACAATATTGCCTTTTAAGAAGTCACGCAGCTCCCCCCACTTCATGCCCCCTTTCCCAAACCACTGCACGATCAAGTCCTTGCGTTCAATGTTCAAATTTTCGCCATACGGCCTCTTCCGTGCCCTCCTTTGTGCTCGATGCACAAAAGAATGGCCCACGATCCAAGCACATTCGCTAAGCACCTCCACCCCATCCGAGTCTGAAAAACAAAAGGCTTATGTTAAATTCACCAATATACTGCAGTCACCCCCTACTTCCGAACATATCTTTTAAATACCTCCGACTTCCAACGTCCTAATTCCTGAATCCGACGTGCTGACCACCCCAATTCAGCAGCCGTCGTGGCCGCTCCTATGCGAAAAGAATGCGAACTATATCGCCCTACATCCCACCCCAACAAGCCTACTATCCTGCGCAAAACTACGGCAAATTGATATATTGTTAATGGGCTACCATTCTCATGAATCAAAAAATTCTTCTCCCCTTCTGGCCTGACCCGTGAATACGCCAGGGCCCCCCTCACCGGGCACGCCAATTCATTGCCCGCACATAACAAAGAAATCCACGCCCCTTTACCTTTCTGATCCGTCTTGGATTTCCTAATATAAAGTGTCACCCTGTGCTCAAAAATCCGCACATCTCCCACCAACAACCCCGACACCCCTCCCCTTGATTTTGATCTCGCTACCAATTCGCAAACTCTAAAGGCTCCAAAGAAGGCCCACGAAAAAGCTAAACGAAATAATAAAAGTTCAAACTTGGAAATGCAAACCCAACGCAAACCTTCAGCAATCTCTAACAGGTCTGTGTATCTGATGGGCAGCCTATGATCCGTACCATACCCTTCCCCTCTACCCCAACCTTCCAATAATTTTTTGACTAGAAAACCTCCCGCAGGGTTGCCCCATCCCCCAATCTTTTGAAAGAAAACGAAACCCGCTAAATGACTCCTTACAGATGCCAACGTGTAACCTGCATCTTTAGCCCATAAAATGAACTGTACCACCTCCCTCTCTTTCACATCCCCCCCACCCCAGCCCCGTGAAATCAAATAACTGGACACTATTCCTCGTCCTGCTATGTATGACTTCCAAGTGGCTGGCGCCAGCGATTGCCTGATCAATTGCCATTGCTCTTCATTCCGAGATCCCATAAGTGTGCTGGGACCAGCTCTCCTGTCACGTTCGCATGCGGAGCTTCTGCTCGGAAGACATCCCACTTGAAACGAGAGAGGGCATCTGCAATAAGATTCAAGGTTCCCGGCACATGACATGCCTTAACAGTAACATTCCACCTCAAACTTAACATGACCATTTCCCGCAACAATGCAGATACTCTGGGGCACTTCGCCGTTTGTCTATTTACAACCTGAACTACCCCCAAATTGTCGCACCACCATAGCACCTGCTTGTTTGCCAACTCTGTACCCCAAATAGTTAAAGCCACTATAATAGGAAACAATTCCAAAAAGGTAATGTTTTTAACTGTACCTTCTTTGACCCACTGCTCGGGCCATTTTTCAGCGCACCATTTACCACCAAAATAAACTCCCAGCCCAGTGGCTCCTGCAGCGTCAGAAAACAATTCCAATTCAATATTCGAAATTTCTGCCTCCGGAATCATCCGCGTCCCATTAAATGATTGTAAAAAACTCTCCCATATATCTAATTCTTCCTTTACCGCTTTCGTTACCCGAATAAAATGATGCCCCGCCCGTACACCCGCCTTTCGGGCCGATAAACGCCGAATGAATGCCCGGCCCATCGGTATTACCCGGCATGCAAAGTTAAGGGAACCTATTAAAGACTGCATCTGCCGCAAAGTCACCTTCACCGACGACTTAACCACTCTGATGGAGTCCTGCAACTGTTCAATTTTTTCCCTAGGTAACCTTGAAACCATCGCCACTGAATCCAACTCTATTCCCAAGAAAATCAGCTTCGTCGTTGGCCCTTCCGTTTTATCATTCGCAATTGGCACACCGAAATGTTGCGCAGTCCGCAGGAAACCATGTAACTGATCCTGGCAAGAGCTAGAATTTCCCGGTCCTACGAACAAAAAGTCATCTAAATAATGTAATGAATCAGCGCAACCATTAAAACCTTTTGTGGCCCAATGAATAAAAGTACTAAAAGCCTCAAAAAAGGCACACGACACAGCACAACCCATCGGTAAACAACGATCAATAAAATAGTATCCTTCGAAATAAAACCCTAACAAAGGAAAACTCGACGGATGTATAGGCAATAACCTAAAAGCAGATTCTATGTCTGCTTTCGCCAATAAAGCGCCCTGTCCTGCTTTCCTCACTAAAGCAAGAGCTTCATCAAATGATACATATTTAACAGCGCAGGCATGTTTTGGAATAAAATCATTAACCGACGCACCCTCAGGAGAAGATAAATTGAGAATTAATCTATACTTTCCCGGTACTTTCTTCGGGATAACAGCCAATGGCGATAAATGCATCCTCTCAAAAGGTCTATTAGAAAAAGGCCCTGCTATTCGTCCTATCAGTATGTCTTCCTGAATCTTACCACGGGCTACCTCTGCCAACCTATACGCAGATCTCGAGTTCCTTCGGTTCCCCCCTTCCCCAGGACCTTCGTATGGAATACTAAAACCACTACTAAAACCGTCTAGCAACAGAGACGCAGCTCCTTTATCAGGATATAACCTCAAACCTGCCTCCAAAGCCTCCAGCACAATAGGCGATTCAGCCTTGGACTGCAAACATGCATTACTTGGAACCTTTGCCACCCACAGGCCCTTGCCCCTGCTGACATTTGATGGCAGAGTGGGCTCCTCCGCACGTCGAACAGGCGTGCTTAAATTTACAGTCGGGAAACAAGCATGTAAGCTTGTTAAATCTCCAGCACACGTCTGCTCCTCCCCCGACCCCTTTAACTCCTGTGTCACTTTTACGAAATGTTCCTGACCGAAAGGAAGCACCCTTAGCACCCCCTGCAAAAGCAGTACCGGCACTCATGCCACTTCCCGCTCCCAAGGACCCACCTTTACCGGAGCTAGCACCTTTGTTGGTCATCTGGGTAAGCCAAAGATGAATATCCTGTGAACCCCAGGTCATAAACTTATTGCCTGCCATTTTGTCCCTAAACTTCTCATCATAGTTGAGCCATGCCCAACCTTCATAATCCCTAAAGGCTCCTAAAATACTATCAGCGTAACACAATAATGCCCCATACTGTGAAGGATCAAAATGACTTACCACACTTGCTAAACGTAAGAAACCCCGCACCCAATTAACAATATTCTTGGCAATTCTCGGTCCCGTACCTTCTTTCTTATTCCTTTTCTTATCTTTTTTGGACATTTTCCTCCCCCCTCTTCTACCTTCCAATAATTTAAATATATTAATAAATTTCCGTTTCTTAATGCGCTTTAACAATCTAGTAGGTACTTCCTCCCATAATTCTGTGAGTGAAGCTAATGCTGGCTGCCCCACGTCACCTGTGGGACCATCTACTCGTACTACCCGCTCCCTAGAATTGCTGTCACTCGAGGACGAAGAAGAGGTCGACGAGTCTGTACTAGAACTAGAGTGCGACCTCTTCTTCTTTTTCTTTTGTCCCTTCTTATCACCCAATTTTATTCCCTTACCTGCTGTATGATCTTCTCTGCTGCCACCAGCTTCCTGTGCTCCTGTCCTCGCATCACCTGCTCCCGACCTCGACTCCTTCCGCGCACTAGGCATTGAACTCTCCATGACCCGACCTTGCGCTGCACCTTCACACTCCCTCCACGCTTCTCGGCTGGACGGACCTGGAATTTCTTCGTCGAAGTCCGCTGCAGAAAAACTGCTAACCCTGGTATCCCGACTTGCCCTCACAAAATCCCTGTCATCTGCACCTCCCCTTGGAGGTAGACCTTCAGCCCTTAAACTGGTAAGGACTCCTGAAGTGCCATGCTGTCTGCTGGCAGGCTTGGGAAAAACTTGAACCCCGAATGGGGCGTCCTGTACTCCACGCCAACCTCCCATTCCTTGAATGTTTTCAACCCCCGACCCAGTGTTCCCTGCTGAATACCCATATCCCGACTTAGCCATACGGCTTAAAATGTCAGCAATTAGGGATGCAGTAAAGGCAGCATTTGCGTCTCCAAACGGAGGAGAAATGGGAGCAGTGCCTCTGGGAGTCTCCTGTCTGCCCTCCCTCTGAGGGCTCTGGCCGCATGGGATCCATCCACCTCCTTTCCCTCTGCTACCCGTCGCATACCCTCTGATCATCCTGCCTTTTGTCCCCATACCACTGCTCTCAGGTGAAGGCTTGCGGGGGTGGTGATGACCTGGGAGAGGTCGGCTGCCGCGGGCCAGGGCTTGCCTGCGATCTCCAGTAAACTTTTTACTACCAAGCCTCTCAACTGGGGAAAAAATGCGTGGCCCTCGCCGAACTCGGCGTGGCCGCATATTAGCAACTATGTCCGGCGCATTATCCGCTCGGAAGGGGTCCGGGTTACCGGCTGGGACCGGGAACGGAGCACCAGAAGGCTGAAAGGGAACCACGGGGGCACCACCAGCCGGCAGGCATGGTGAGGGGGTGGGGGAAGCAGCAGGGGATAAAGCCGGGGAAAGAAATTGACTTCCTTCACGCTCGGGGGACGTGGCTTCGGGCCCACTCTCACCCGAATCTGTGAAAGCCTTCACATCCAGGGAGGTGGGGGGGGGCCGCGGGCGAGAGGGGGGGCGGCGGGGAGGCAAGCCTGCCTTCACTCACCGGGGAGCTGTGTACCTCAGTCCTGCGGCCCGTCAGCATGTCTGAACGCCGACTCCTCGGCAGAGGTCCTGTTGTAGGTATGCCCCCAGGCTTGTGCCCCTGTTTTCCCCTGGTTCTCCTCATCTTCCGCTTGTTTAAAACACCCCTCACAAACGCGAAAAACGGCAGTTGGGATTTCGCTGAGCAGCGAAGCAAATTCCTGCCTCTGCTACGCCGGCGGATTCCCAACTGCCCGCTCTCCCCTCGTCCCTCTCCTACCCTTGAGTATCCCTCCAATGGCAACACAGCAATTTGAATTGCTGCGCTACCATTGGCCCTTGCTTCTTTTCCTACTTCTTCCCCCCCTCCCCCCCTCCCTGATATCGCACGCGCCGCTCTCACCCTGTTAACTGCAGCACACCAGGACAAGCCCGGCGTGCCTCCTCATACGTATGGATGTAAGCTTACATGTGAATACATGCAATGCATTGAAAGCATATATATAAATGCATCGAATGCATGTACTTTTCCTATTTTAAAAATATATATGCATATAGTTTATGCATGAAAGTAAAGTAGATCTTACTCACACGAGTCCCAGTTTATGTGTGTATGTTGGTCAATTTTATGTAATGCCCCTCACATCTAGTCTGAAGCACCTCCAATGTAGCCTCCAACATTGCCCTGTATTTCAGGAGCATGGTTGAACTTCCTGCAGTTCTTGAGCCCCTTTTATAGGGCCTACTGGCTGGACTTCCTGTGACATCACATCCTGCCTCATATAAAAGGAAGCTCAGACCAGGTCTCTTGCTCATTCTGCAGTGCTAGCTGCTACGGTGTGTTCCTGCCTTGTTCCTGGTATTTCTGCCTTGTTCCTAGTTTGTTTCTGTGTGTTGCTGCCCTGCCTTGACCAGCTTTGCTCTCTCCTATCTGTCCTGTTGTGTTTCTTCCCCTTGCCTGATTTCTTGTTACCTTAAGCTTAGCCTGGACCTTGACTTTGCTTTGCTTTCCTCCTGCCTTGACCTCAGTGTAGGCCTTGACTTCACTGTTATAATTAGTGAGGTTTGGGTGGACCCTTGGACATTGTGGCAGCAGACCATGCCCACGGGGGGCAGTCCCATGAGGGGCCATAGATCAGGCTCAGCTGAGGACACACAAACACAGAGAATGATCTTTTATTAAACAGTGTGGTGTAACCGTATATGTAACAAAGTTTGTTCTTTGTTTAATTATTGTAAAATTCAGAAATAAAAAATAATTTAAAAAAAAAGCAGTGTGGTGTAGCCACCAGACGTGGTAGTGGTGAGTAGTTGAAGTAGCCCGGCTGAGCTAGTATCCCTCAGGCGCTGAAACAGCGACTCCTCCGGTAGCAGTGCTGTAGTAGAAAGAACTGAGAATAATGAGTACAGTGGAATATGTACAAGCCCCAATATGGAGAACCCCAGGATAGGGAGAGCAGGCCATCGAGAGCGAGTACCTGATCCCTGATTGCTGAGAGGCTTGAAGGTGATGTACTCACACAGCGGTTCCACGTAGGAGATGGCATCAGGGCTGGAACGGAGGCAGGCCCTCGAGGAGCGAGTACCTGGTTCCAGGGAACAGCTCTGAGGTGGATGGTAGTACTCACTGGTGTTGAAGATAGTGAATCCTTCAAGGCAGAAGAGAAGATAGGAGCAGGCAGCGAGTCAGGGATCATGGGTCCTCGAGGAGCGAGTACTGGTTCCTGATAGGGACCTGAAAAGCAAGTGAGGCCCCCGAGGAACGGGTACCGGGTTAGAGTTAAGAGTCCAATAGTAGAATGGAGGCAGAGTAGCTGGGTACGCAGAGCGAATCCCATCCGTAAGGGATTCCCGTCCTTGCTAACTCAAAGGCAAGCAAACAAAGTAGGCTTTAAATATCTGGGTAGTGTGACGTCATCACAGGGAGATGCCCCTGAGGTTCGCGCCAAGTAGGAAATAAGAGTGAGGGCTGTGCGGCGCACGCGCCCTAAGGTACAGATAGAGCATGGCGAGAGGCAGCGCCCAAGCTGGTCCGGGGATGCCGGAGAGGATGGCAGGCAGACAACGCGGCAGCCAGGCGTCCATCAACAGCAAGAGAAGGTACAAGGAAAGAAAGGTAGGAGGAGTGAAGCCGTCGGGAAGGGACAGTTGCAACAGTACCCCCCTTCAAAGGGCGGTCTCCTCTGCGGGTACCAGGTTTTGGTTTCCAGGATGCGAGAGATGAAACAGATAGAGCATCTCTTTGTCAAGGATATTAGCCAGAGGCTCCCAAGAATTTTCTTCAGGGCCAAAACCTTCCCATGATAGAAGGTATTCCCAGGTTTTGCCTCGTTTGCAGACATCAAGAATGGCTTCAACCTTGTATTCGAGGTCATCTTCTGCATTGATGGAAGATGGCTCCTGCGATTTGGAGGAGAATTCACTGATGATGAGTGGTTTCAGAAGTGAAACATGAAAAGTGTTATGGATGTTCAATCCAGGTAGTAATTTCACACTGTAGGTAATATTGCCAAGACATTGGAGGATTGGAAATGGTCCAACGTCGTGAGGAGCAAATTGAAAGGAGGGTAATTTCAGTCTAAGGTGCTTAGTGGATAGCCAGACTTTGTCACCAGGTTGAAAGACAGGCGCATTGGAATGATGACCGTCATAAAACCTTTTGGCTCGATCACTCACTTTGAGTAGCATTGCTTTCGTCTGAGTCCATAATTGATGGATTTCTTCAGCAGTGGATTGAGCTGCTGGGGACGTCACTGAGAGCTTCAGTGGAAGTGGCGGTAATGGTAAATGTCCATATACCACTTCAAATGTGTTGATCCAGTTGATGTTGCTGGATGAGAATTAATGGTGAATTCAATCCATGGTAACAGTTCAGCCCAGTTATTCTGATGACAACTCACATAGGCCCAAATGAACTGTTTCAGGGTCCTATTCATCCATTCTGTTTGGCCATTAGATTGAGGATGATAGGCAGATGTATAATCTAGAGAGATGTCGAAGAGTTTGCACAGGGCCTTCCAGAATCTTGCCGTAGACTGTGATCCTCGATCCGAGACTATGTGCTATGGTAGGCCATGGAGGCAAAAGATATGGACTATTAAGAGCTTTGCAAGTTCTGAGGCTGAGGGTAAGCCAGGCAGTGCCACGAAGTGGGCCATCTTGCTGAAGCGGTCGACTGTGACCCAGATGATATTCATACCTCCAGAAAGAGGTAGATCAACTACAAAATCAGTAGCGATATGCGTCCAGGGTTGTTCCAGAGCTGGAAGCAGTTGCAGCAATCCCCACGGTTGGCCAGAAGTAGGTTTGTGCTTGGCACAGTTGGAACAAGATGCCACATAGAAGAGTGTATCTTCCTTGATAGTTGGCCACCAATAATACTTCTGTAGCTTCAGTAGAGTATGGCGTTGACCAGGATGGCCAGTCAGCTTGGAATCATACACCCAATAGAGCACTTTCTTTCTGAGTCGTTTTGGAACGATGGTCTTACCAGTGGGCACAGAATGAGTAGCCGCTAAGACGACTTTCTTTGGGTTGATTATGTGCTGTGACTCTTCTGGAATATCTTCCAAGAGAAAGGAGTGTGATAGGGCATCCGCTCTGGTATTCTTGTCTCCGGGGTGATATTTGAGCACGAAGTCAAAATGGTTAAAAAATAAGGGCCATCTAGCTTGTCTATGGTTAAGACTTTGCACATGGCGGAGATACTCTAGATTCTTATGGTCCATAAACACGGTAATTTGATG
The DNA here is from genome assembly GCF_901001135.1 of Rhinatrema bivittatum. Lineage (NCBI taxonomy): Eukaryota > Metazoa > Chordata > Amphibia > Gymnophiona > Rhinatrematidae > Rhinatrema > Rhinatrema bivittatum. The sequence goes on from NC_042616.1 coordinate 701,240,463, forward strand.
TTGAATGCCTTCGAGCCAAGGCCACCATTCCTCGAATGCCAACTTAATAGCCAGGAGCTTTTTGTCACCAATCCCATAATTCTTTTCTGCTGGAGAGAATCATCATGAGATGAAAGAGCAGGGATGTAAGGACTTGGAATCTCCAGTCTGGCTCGGAATAGCCCCCACACCGACGGCTTGTTGGGGTCCGGATGACATAGGCATGGTTCCATGGAAAAGGCAGTCTTTAATTCTTTGAACGCGGAAATGGCCTCCGCAGACCATTTAGAAGCATTGGCCCCTTTCTGGGAAATAGCAGTCAAGGGCATCGTTAAAGAAGAATAGTTCTTTAAAGAGCTTCTCTAGTAATTTGTGAACCCCAAAAATCATCTCAGGGCCTTCAGGCTGGTAGTTTGGGACCAGTTCTTGATACTTTCTAATTTTTGGGGATCCATTTGGAAGCCATCTTTAGACACAATGTAGCCAAGAAAAGGCACAAAGTCTTTATGGAATTTGCACATGGATAGCTTGATGTAGAGTCTGTGTTCTCGGATTCTTAGTAGGACTTGCTTGACGTCTTCTAGATGAATAGACAGATTCTGAGAAAATATCAGGATGTCATCTAGGTACACCATGACACTCTTGTACAACAAATCCTGCAGAATGTCATTCATCATGTTCTGGAACACAGTGGGTGCGTTGCACAGGCCGAAGGGCATTACTAAGTACTCAAAATGAGCGTCTTGAGTGTTGTAAGCCATTTTCCACTCGTCACCACTGCGAATCCGGACTAAGTTGTAGGCCCCCTACAGGTCAAGTTTCGAAAATATCTTGGCCCTCTGAAGCCAGTCAAACAGCTCTGAGATTAAAGGCAGGGGGTAACGGTCTTTAATCATAATCTCATTTAGACCTCAATAGTCGATTCAAGGATGTAAGGTTCCGTCCTTCTTCCCCACAAAGAAGAATCATGCACCGGCGGCAGGCAACTTTGAAGGTCTAATGACATCTTTCTGTAAATTCTCCTCGATGTACTCGGACATAGCCTTATTCTCTATTGCAGAGAGTGGATAGACACGTCCTTTAGGAGGTTCCGTGTTTGGTTTCAGCCAAATAGCACAGTCGTAAGATCTGTGTGGAGGAAGGATGTCAGCAGCTTCTTTGGAAAACACATCACTGAATGATGCATATTGAGCCAGTAGTCCTGCCATCACTGGAATTGTAGGCATGCAGAGAACAGGAGAAACTTCCTTGAGGCAACTGCCATGACAACCTGGGCCCCATGAGGAGAGTTCCAAGGAGGACCAGTTGAATTGAGGCTGATGCAACTGCAATCAGGGTAACCCCAGAACGATAGGGTGCATGGCCTTCTCTAACACAAAGAAGGGGATTGTCTCCATATGGAGGGCTCTGGTGCGAAGTATCACTGGTTTGGTGATCACATCACTGGGCAAAGGCTTTCCATGGATGGAAGTCAAGAGTAGTGCAGCTTCTAAAGAAATGAGGGGAATCCTCCAATGTTCCACTAGGTGTCGAAGTATAAAGTTGTCTCTTGCCTCCGAATCCACAAGGGCAAGAGTTTGGATTGTAGATGGTCCGTAAGTCAGGGAGACTGGTAGAAAGAGTGGAGGAGAAAGCGTGATAAGGCCTAAGAACAGTCCTCCTGCAGGACGTAGGCCCGCCCGTTTTCCGGACAAATAGGGCATGTTCGGACATCGTGACCAGCTTGTCCACAGTACATACATAAGCCATGTCTCTTCCGGAGTCTTCTCTCTTTTCAAGTCAAATGACTGCAACCAATTTGCATTGGTTCTTCTCCACTGGCAACAGGTACAGCTGGAGCCATCTGAACCGCAAGTTTAGGACAAGTCTCCTTCTGAATCGGTCCTTTAGTAGGCTTGAGTTCTTTCACCTTATCACGAAGCCGGTGGTCAATTCTAGTTGCCAAGGCCACTAGTTCATCCAGCGAGTCAGGTGTCTCACGAGCAGCAAGCTCGTCCTTCAAGTGGGTATTCAGACCTCTGAAGAAGAGAGTTTTCAGGCATCTAGGTTCCCAGCATAATTCTGTAGCAAGAGTCTTAACGATCCAAAGACAACGACAAACCTTTTCCATCAAAAAAAAAATCAGCAGAACCAGGGGTCACGAGCTGAAGCTCCAGGGAGGAAGACTCAGAACCAATGTCAGGAAGCATTTCTTCATGGAGAGGGTGGTGGATGCCTGGAATGCCCTTCCGGAGGAAGTGGTGAAGACCAGAACTGTGAAGGACTTCAAAGGGGCGTGGGATAAACACTGTGGATCTATCAAGTCTAGAGGACGTGAATGAAGAGGGGGTGGCTCGCGGGAATGAAGGCTACTACCTGGAGATAATTCCCTTATTCAATATACATACACACACTTAATGCGACTCCAACATTGCTCTAAGCTTCAACGGTAAGAGGAAATGTGGAAAAAAAAAGGATTTGCAGGAGGGTGCAGAGAAAGAACATGGACCAACCACGGCGATAAAACGGATATCTGAAAAATACGTGGGGAGGCGAAACGCATCGCGACTCCCCACGTATTCAACAGATATCTGTTTTATTCGGCCTCCTAAATAAACATTTAAACCCCCCACCCTCCTGACCCCCCCAAGACTTACCAAAACTCCCTGGTGGTCCAGTGGGGAGTCAGGAAGCCATCCCTGCACTCGTTTGCGGTTTCCTCACGGCGCCGATAGCCTGTGTCACAGGGGCTGCCGGTGCCATTGGTCAGCCCCTGTCACATGGTCACCGGCGCCATCTTGTGCTCCTACCATGTGACAGGTAGGTCATGTGGTAGGAGGTTGCTCCGGGACCCTCGTTGAACCCAACCGTAACTTTTGGCCAGCTTGGGGGGCCTCCTGACCCCCATAAGACTTGCCAAAAGTCCAGCGGGGGTCCGGGAGCGACCTCCTTTCATGCTGTCCGTTCGATCCCAATACTCAAAATGGCGCCGATCGGCGCCATTTTGAGTATTGGGATCGGACAACATCTGACAACATCATCAGGAGGTGAGGGTTGTTCAACTGGTATTCCCAGGTAGATTTTCCTCCAGAGGACTTTTTCTCCCTGTGATTACATCCTGAGGGCTATTCCTCTCAGGTTGTATGACTGGTAAAGAAATTTCTCAGTCTTGTAACTAAGCAATTATCTTTATTAAATAAAAGTAGGAAATAAGAGACAGTTAAGAATGCGAGAAATATAGTCAGTTCTCAGGAGTAGATTGAGACAGTTCCAACTATGACTTGCCCCAGAGTCTACTCAAATTATACATGGCATACAGCTTTCTTATATACAATCATTGATAGCAAAGTTCTTTACTATTTTTTTTTTCCGGGACTTCCCATATTAAGGATGGAAAAGTTCTGACTCTTCTCTAAAACTATGGCTAATGTTAAAGGTTGCCAAGTGTCTTATCTGAGATATACTTTTTCTGTTCACTGGCTTCTGGCCTTGGGCTGAAGGAGTAAATTTGTAAAGCCACTGTTTCAGTTTATTCAAGGTTAATGTTCGTTTCTCACAGAAATGCCTGTTTTTCACGTGTGCTCCATTTTTGCTGAGTTGGTCTTTTTATTATTTATTATTTAATCCAGTCTATCTTCATTCCCCTCTTGAAGAATTATTTATTTATTTATTTATTTGGATTTTTTTTTATATACCGAAGTAGAGCGTTCTGCCTTCACTCCGGTTTGCAAGAATTATAGCTAAAAATTCTTCACACTAAATGACCTGTACCTGGCATTAACTGTTTTAATGGTGTGCTAACTCAATCTTATACAAATAAATCAGAATAGTGGAAACTGAAAGAATAAGATTGCATTTCTTTATGGGAATATACGTAGCATTGTTTTAAATTTGCATTATCCTCTTTTAGACTTTTAAAAAAATGGCTTTCATGTTCTCTTATATTACAGGTACATTTCTCTCATGCGTTTCTCAAACATCACACAATCTTTGCTTACTCAGTCTTAATTTCACCTTTACTCTGCATTCTCTTACTGTTCAGGCCTTCTGGTTCCAGGTATTCCAGGTATTTGTTAACAGATGAGGTAGTTTTTCTTTTTTAAAGCAGCATTTAACAAATAACCTATATTTTCATTATTTCCTCTCAATGATTGGGGACAATCATCACAATCAGGGCCATGCCACTGTCTTAGGTTGCCCAGAATAACCCATCCTAATGATTGGCTATCTAGAGCTTACCCGTCTTCGTTAAGCATGACTCATCCTAAGGAGGTCTCTTTCCAGGACTGCTGCATTAAAGGAAGCATAGAGTTTCAGTGTCATACTTGACCTCTAGCATTGACTGTATTCATGGTGGTAGAAGATATTGTTTTAGGCCACAAAACCAATAAACAGGTAGGCAAACACATGCACACTGCTTTCACATTCACAAGCAAAATATCAAACCAAACTACAAGCAATCACTGCAATCTCACCCAGAAATGCAAGCTAGTTTAACAGTTTTACCTACCAATTAGACCAAATTAAATGGAAACACAACCTTGTCCTTCTAAACTAGCATATACTGCACTTAGGGATAATAACAATCACTTGCACATATGGCTGTGATAATTCTGTTGTGTTCCGCGGCTGTCCGCTGTGGCAGCATCGGGGGAAGTTGCTATTATCCCATGCCCGTCATTCCCGCGCACTGGCAGGGGCCTCTGGGGTGGCCACTGGGCTGGGAGCCATCCCTGCTCCTCCCTCGCGACATCAGGCAGCTTCTCCTCCACGGTCAAAATCCAAGATGGCCACCACCATCTTAGGTGCAAGGCCGCGCCTCTCCTTACTAGATTTAAAGGGACCTCGTCCCTTTAACTACCTACAGCTGTTTCCAATGAGCCAGAGCAGAGGAAGTATATAAGGAGACTTCCTCTGCTCATTCCTTGACTTGGCAACGTCCTTCCAGCGTTGTTTGAGTCTGCTTGCTTCAGTGAGCCTTCTTATGTTCTGACCCTTGCTTCTTGGTTCCTGTCTCATTTTAGGGATTCCTGGTTCCTGACTTCGGATTGGCAAGTGGTGATTACTGGTGTGTGACTTCGGACTGGCAAGCGGCGATTCCTTGGTGTTTGATCTCAGATTGGTAAGCGACCCTCTGGCACATGACCTTGCACTTCTTCTGGACCATCGTCTCCAAGGGCCCACCTAAGTCCCAGCGGCCCGGGTCCCTACGGGCTCCTCCCAGGGGGACCGCGGGCTTCCAGTGGCAAAGACACAGTTCCTCTCCTTGATGTCACGACTCTTGGTCTGCTTCCACAGTCGTCTCAATCTCCAGTGCTGAGGGTCAGCTGGTCGCATCTTCATCTCTGCCTCGCCACCCGACGGGAGAACCTACCTCCTCAGGTATACCATTCTCCCATTGGACCAAGGGTTCACAAGCCTGAGCATAACAAATTGCCAAGTCCATGGACCCGGCGGAGGCATCTGCCCGCCAGGCCATTCCTGGAATGGCCCAGCGCCTGAAGGATCAGCAAAAGACCCTGGATGCCCTTGTCTCTGCAGTGGTGGGCCTCAACCAATACTTTGAGGCATTGGAACCCATGAACCCCACTCTTCCATCCCCACCTGTGGCTCCGGGGGGATGCTCTACTCATCAGGGCCCCATGAAGGCCACCGTGGGTGATCTTGAGCAGGTAATTCCCATGCAACTTCCGGCACCCTCTCGATACGCCGGAGACGCGAAGTTGTGTCGGGGATTCCTTAGCCAGTGCCAGGTCCACTTTTCCTTGTTGCCCGCACTGTTTCCTAATGACCTGGTCAAAACTAGTTACATTATGTCCCTGCTCGACGGGAAGCCTTTGTTCTGGGCCTCTCACCTATGGGAGAGAAGAGACCCAGTGTTTGGAAATCTGGACCAGTTTCTGTCCGCTTTTCGACAGATTTTTGATGAGCCTGTCCGTAAACCTACTGCTGTCTCAGAACTACTCCGGTTGTGACAGGGTACTCAGACAGTGGCCGAGTACGCGACAGAGTTCAGCACCCTGGCCGCAGAGCTAAACTGGAGAGAGGATTGCCTCCACGGGATCTTCTTGGAGGGGTTAGCCCCGCGACTTCAGAATGAGCTAACAGCGAGGGAACTCCCAGACGATCTTAATGGCATGGTAGATTTGGCCAACCGAGTGGATCGTCGCATGCGGCTTCACCTTCCGGAAGTAAAGGCAGGAAGCAGGTCCTCGCCTTCTCCCAAGGGTGAATCGGGAGCCCTTTGAACACCGGCCGAAGAGCCCATGGAGTTGGGCCGTTGGAAAATGTCTCCACAAGAGCGGCGGCGGCGAATTAAGGAAAGACTCTGTTTCTATTGCAGCGCGGCGGGCCATCAAATAGCCGCATACCCAGCGCGGTCGGAAAACTCCCGGGCCTAGGACCTGAAGGAGGTCTCTTCCTGGGCCTTACCTCACCTGCACCTCCACTAACGCTACCAGTGGAGCTAACGTCTGCGAATGGTGAGTTCCACACGTTAGCTCTGGTAGACTCCGGCGCCGGCGGCAATTTCATTATGAAGAGCCTGGTGGAGCATCTGAAGATTCCACAGACCCGTGTTCAAGCTCCATTGGTCATCTCATTGATCCAAGGTAAACCCCTTCCAGAACGTGTGACACACATCATGGTTCCCATCCAGTTGAGGGTTAGAATCCTTCATCGAGAGTGGATGCCATTCCATATCTTGGAGTATTCCATACATCCTATCGTCCTGGGCCTTCTCTGGCTCCAGGAACACGATCCCCAGTTTGACTGGAAATTCTTGCAACTCTCCCACTGGGGGACGAATTGTCATGACAATTGCCTCCAATCGGTGACTCCAGTCTCATGCTCCACCGCCCTCACCAGTCTCTAAGGCCTGCTGGCCTTCTATGCCTCGTACGCGGATGTCTTCTCCAAACAAAAGGCCGAGATCCTTCCACCTCATCGGTCATTCGATTGTGCCATCAACCTCCTTCCGGGCACTGAGCCTCCTCGAGGGCGCACCTATGCCCTTTCACCTGCGGAGACACAATCTATGATGCAGTACATCCAAGAGTATCTGGAGAGGGGCTTCATTCATAAGTCAACGTCCCCAGCGGGGGCTGCGTTCTTCTTCATTGGGAAGAAGGATGGAACCCTTCATCCTTGCATCGACTACTGGGGCCTGAATGCGATAACGGTCAAGGAACGGTACCCCTTGCCCCTCATCTCCAAGCTTTTTGACCGCCTGCAAGGTGCGAAGGTCTTCACCAAATTGGACCCTAGAGGGGCCTATAATCTGATTCGCATCAAGGAGGGTGACGAATGGAAAACGGCCTTCAACACCCGAGATGGCAACTATGAGTATTTGGTGATGCCATTCGGGCTCTGTAATGCTCCAGCGGTGTTCCAGAACACCATGAACGAGATTCTCCGCAATCTCCTGTATCGGTGTGTGGTCATGTATCTGGATGACATTCTGATATTCTTGGACTCTTTGACCACTCACTGCCAGCACATCTTCCAAGTATTGCAATGCCTGAGAGAAAACAGACTGTATGCAAAACTTGAAAAGTGCCTTTTTGAGCGGGAGTCCCTTCCCTTCCTGGGGTATATCGTCTCCAGTGAGGGATTCCATATGGACCCCCAGAAGCTAAAAGCCATTCAGAAATGGCCGCAACAGTCCGGATTGAAGGCACTCCAATGGTTTTTAGGTTTCGCCAATTATTACCGGACCTTTATTCCCCACTATGCGTCCATCATTGCTCCAATGACAGCCTTGACCTGGAAGGGCGCGGACCCCAAGAACTGGACTCCGAGAGCGGAGGCTGCCTTCCTCCAACTCAAAGAGGCATTTTTGCATCAGCCATGCCTACGCCATCCGGACCTGCAACGGCCGTTCGTCATCGAAGTGGACGCATCCTCAGAAGGCGTAGGCACCATTCTGAGCCAGACTTCAAAGAACCACAAGCTACGCCCGTGTACCTTCCTCTCTCATCAGTTCTCTCCAGCAGAAAGGAACTATGCCATTGGTGACAAGGAGCTCCTAGCCATCAAAGTGACTCTAGAAGAATGGCGTCCTTGACTAGAGGGAGCACAGCACCAGTTACGGTCTACACGGACCATAAAAACCTTGAGTACCTGCATCGGGCACAGCGACTCAACCCTCAACAGGCACGTTGGGCGTTATTCTTCACCCGCTTCAACTTTGTCCTTCGTTATAGACCAGCCGGGAAGAATCTCAAGGCCGACGCCTTGTCATGAGCCTTCAAGACTACAGAGATTTCGGATGACCCTCAGTTCATCATCGAGCCATCACATGTTCTACTGTCCACCACCAAGACCATCCCTCCCGTAAAAACTCTGGTTCCACCATACCTGCGGAAACAAGTCCTGGTGTGGGCTCATGACTCCCATTGCACTGGTCATCTGGGACAATATCGGACCTTACAGACCCTTCGCCGATACTATTGGTGGCCTAAGGTCAATAAAGATGTCTGGGCATATGTAGAGTCCTGTCAGTCATGTGCTCATCATAAAAGGATCCCGGGTGTGACCCCCAGGCTTGCTTCAGCCTTTACCAGCTCCCTCGGAACCATGGACCCATCTTGCGACAGATTTTGTGGTTGATCTACCGTCATCCTGTGGAAACACTGTCATATGGGTGGTCATTGACCGGTTTAGTAAGATGGCACACTTTGTGCCCCTCCCTGGGTTGCCGTCCGCACCACAGTTGGCCCAGCTGTTCATCCAGCACATTTTTAGACTGCATGGTCTACCAAGGAGCATTCTCTCGGACCGAGGTCCTCAATTTACAGCCAGATTCTGGAGGGCTCTCTGCCAGAAGTTCGACGTTACTCTGGACTATACGTCTGCTTAACACCCTCAGACCAACTGTCTAGCAGAGAGAACGAACCAAACCCTAAAGCAGTTTCTCCGTATCTACATGAATGAGAAGCAGGACGATTGGGCAAGTCTGCTTCCATGGGCGGAATTGCTCTCAATTCCCACCTTTCTACAGCTACCGGATCCTCTCCATTCCAGATAGTCTATGGGAAGCAGCCATGCCCTCCGCTGCCAGTCCCCATTTCTGTCACGTCCCCGGTAGCCCAACTCTCAACGGATGAACTGCACTCTCTGTGGGTCTCCACACGGCGCACATTGATTAAAGCCAGTCAGGTGGCAAAAAGGTATGCCGACCAGTGACGGAGGCCATACCCGCCTCTGACCAGGTCAAAAGGTCTGGCTGAGCACCCAGTTTATCCACCTGAAGCTGCCATCAGCTTGATTGGCCCCCTCGATTTATTGGGCCATTCCCCATCAGTCGACAAATCGGTACAGTATCCTACCAGTTGCAGTTGCCACCTTCGCTCAAGATACACAACACGTTCCATGCCTCCCTCTTGAAGCCTCTGGCCATCTTGGCCTTCCAGTACGCCTCCGACTCCCCAATCTATTGCCTCCGAAGATGACCTCACCTATCAAGTCTGAGAGGGGTTGGACGTGAGGAAACATAGAAAGAAATGGGAGAATCTGTTAGCTTGGGAGGGGTTCAGCCCCGAAGAAAACACCTGGGAGCTTGCTTGAACAATTCCACAGAGACCATCCGTCTAAACCCAGGCCTCTGGGGAGGCACCCTAAAGAGGGGGGTACTGTTGTGTTCCGCGGCTGTGGACAGCCACGGAGCCCTACCTGACCCACCGCGGTAGCATCGTGGGAAGTTGCTATTATCCCAGGCCCGTTCCCGCACACCAGCGTGGGCCTCCAGGGTGGCTGCTGGGCTGGGAGCCGTCTCTGCTCCTCCATCGTGGCATCAGGCAGCTTCTCCTCCGTGGCCGAAATCCAAGATGGCCGCCGCCATCTTAGGCACGAGGCCGTGCCTCCTTACTAGATTTAAAGGGACCTCATCCCTTTAATTACCTACAGATGTTTCCAATGAGCCAGAGCAGAGGAAGTATATAAGAAGACTTCCTCTGCTCATTCCTTGACTTGGCAATGTCCTTCCAGCGTTGTTTGAGTCTGCTTGCTTCGGTGAGTCTTCTTCTGTTTGGACCCTTGCCTCTTGGTTCCTGTCTCGTCTTAGGGATTCCTGGTTCCTGACTTTGGATTGGCAAGCTGTGATTCCTGGTGTGTGACCTCGGACTGGCAAGCGATGACCCTCTGGCACTTGACCTTGGACTTCTTCTGGACCATCGTCTCCAAGGGCCCACCTAAGTCCCAGTGGCCCGGGTCCCTATGGGCTCCTCCCGGGGGGACCGCGGGCTTCCAGGGGTGAAGCTCCAGTTATCCCTTGCACCGAGCTCTCGATTCCTTGACCTCTCAAAGGTCCACCTAAGTTCCAGCAGTCCGGGTCCCTACGGGCTCCTCCTGGGGGGACCGCGGACTTCCAGTGGCGAAAACACAGTTCCTCTCCTTGACATCACGACTCTTCGTCTGCCTCCACAGTCGCCTCAGTCTCCAGTGCCGAGGGTCAGCTTGTCGCATCTTCTGCTCTGCCTCGCCACCCAATGGGAGAACCTACAGATCCACCTCCTCAGGTATAATCTCCTCCCGTCGGTCCAAGGGTTCACAAGCCTGAGCATAACAAATTCATCAATAGCTCTGTTAAAACACACTCAAATTCACAAGCTACAACTTTGCTTTGTACCATAAATTGGAAAAGGAATCCCTAAAACTAATGGAAGGACACCTGTAATTGAGAGGGTAAGGAAATCTAATGACTGTTGCAATTCTCTCTGTAAAAGTGTTCAGCATGCTATGTGTTCAAAGACAAAATAATGTACTTTGTAGGGCTACTAAACCATCAGTGTGAGTCTTTGTGCAGGAAAGTGAAATAAAAAAAGAAATAAGGGTAAAAAAGAATGATATTCCCCTCTGGAATCTTAAACGCGGTCAGACTAGCTTTAAAAATGTTGAAAAACACTTGGAATGTAGGGACTAATAAAACTACAGAAACTCAAATTGTATCATCAACTTGAAAATCCAAACAATCAAACAATCAAGAAAAACTGCATCTGGGCAAGGCATCACAAAACAATTACAAACTGAAAATCAGGCAAATGGAGTAAATATGTCAGTTCCTATAATGACGGGTGCAGGATGAAGTCTGTGCAAAGTCAAGAGTGGTAAAGACAAAGGATGGAAAGGATGGAATGAACTCTGAAAATCAATGGCATATTCAGTTCTTTCAGTAGGATGCATTATTCATTTTCATCGAAGCAGAAGTGAGATGTGAGGGTGGATCAAATACCTAATGTGATAGAGCAACACAATTTCAAATTAATCAATTAGAAGACTTTGTAATAATCAGGACTACAAACAACTCAGGTACTTTAGACATTACATAGAACATATTTTTTTTCACTGAACTGTCACACATCCATTCATTGCACAAATATTCATTCATTGCCTTCTTAATTTCAAGACAGACAACAGTTAACACATATTTTGAGCTCAAAAGTTAAACCAAAAAGTAAAATTAGACTAAAAAAAGTTTGGAAAATGTTTGGAAAATGTTTGGATTGGCCAGGGTAAAACAAAAATCAGAATTCTGTTTAAAATTGGAAAAGAAAATAAACTAGAAAAATTTAGAAAAATAAAAATATCAGCCTTACTTCTTTTATGGCAGGAAGGCCGTCGACCTGGAAAATAAAATCTGGCATACAACAAAATTATTATAAGAATGATTAAAGTAAAATGTTTCTCTTATTTCGTATTTCTATTAAGCCTCAAGGAGGCTCCGTGGAATAATACCAATTTTAGTTTTTAACCTTGGAGAATAAATTGAGCTACAAAGATATCTCTGCCCTCATTGCTGGAAAAAAAAACCTTGTGAAACTGTAAAACATTGTTAGGGCAATTCATATGCTATTTAATAAAATTAATTTGGATTTGCAAGAAAACAAACCTAGGGAGTGCTTTAAATGTACTGGTGCGAGTACTAAACCTTTGAATGCTTGTACCAACCCCCACTAGTGATTGCATGCCAAAGAATCTTAACTATTTCAATGTCTCTCTGTACTTTCAAAACAACATCCTTCCTTTTAATTAACATGCCACAACTCCATCTTTATTCACATATGTACACCTTCAAACAATTTAATAATGCTCTGTTTAAACAAACGAAACTTAATTTTTTCTTTCCGATCAGGTTCACCTGCACTGGTGAAAGTGCTCCTCTGCATTTACCCACATGCTGGCTCAACCCCTTCTTCCTCTTACTTTCTTTTTCTGCTAAGATTCTACTCAACTAACCCCTTAACTGCCAGTGTCCTTTCAAGTTCTAAACTTTAACACTAGTAAATGCTTTTGTCAATAACAGCAAACAATGCCTGAAATTTGCCATCCATCTCTGGAAATGTTTTTATGAAATCAAATTAGTAAAACTCTCCTGGGAATTCTTTTAAATCCTGAAGCAAAGCAAGGAAAAGCAATGTCTTACAATTCCATAGAAAATAACTTTCTTACCACAAAAGCAACTCTAGATTTATAACACTTTAAACTCAGAGAAAGGCTGAAGGTAGAAAAAGTAAAAAAAAGGTTTTTCCTCTTCTAACAACTAGTATAAGAGACAAGGCTCATCCTGTGCTATATAGCCTATCCTATATAGCCTATCCTATGATTCTTGGCTCTCGAAGGGGGATGGGAATGAGAGCGTAAAACTGAACCTGCCGCTTGGGAATCTAAGCTGAAAATAAACTTCCGTCCTTAAACCAGCTTGTAAACGCATTCCGCTCTGCCCACACAATCCATTCATGCAGAAATACTTCACAAACTAATATTAAGGCACTCACACTTCTAATACTGTGCTTGAATTACTAAGGCTTATCCCTTTGGTAGTCATTGGGTTGGGGGGATATTGGGCTGGGGTAGAACTAGCTTGATCTGGATCCCATTCTTGGGGTATGGGGCTTCCCTGTCTTAGTAAGGCAGATTACGGCAGCCGCGGGAGAAATGCCCACGATTACTGCAGTGCCAACATATCAAATTAGGGTTTCTTTTCTGTGGGGATCGCCAATCTGGGGTAGCGTTCCATTGTTCCCCTCTGTGACGGTCAAAACCTTGACCTCACGGTCCATAAGCACCTTGAGGTGGACTGTTTCATATAGAACAGTAGAGGGACTGGGCATGGCGTCATAATTACTGTCTAACTTGTATGTACTGGCAGAAGTAGCACTACTCTGTACAGTAGAACTAGTCTGTTGCTTCTGGGCTATCTCTAGGATACATAATTTACTCTGTAACTTTATTAAATCATCTGCAGGCTTAGTCTGTCCTTCTTTAAATCTTTGAATGTAATGTAGAATAGGGATGTGAATCGTTTTTTGATGATTTAAAACAATGGTCAGATATATTTTAAATCGTCAAAAATCGTTAGAGCCGCGATACAATAATTCCCCCGATTTATCGTCAAAAAATCGTAAATCGGGGGAGGGCGGGAAAACCGGCACCCTAAAACCCACCCCAACCCTTTAAAATAAATCTACCACCCTCCCGAAGCCCCCCAAAATGTTTTAAATTACCTAGGGTCCAGTGGGGGGGTCCCAGAGCGATCTCCCGCTCTCGGGCCACGGCTGTGTTAAAAGAAATGGTGCCGGTGGCCCTTTGCCCTTACCATATGACAGGGCAAAGGTAGTGCCGGCGCCATTTTGGTTCCTGTCACCCGACGTCACGAGTGCAGGAGATTGCTCCCGGACCCCCGCTGGACCCCCAGGGACTTTTGGCCAACTTGGGAGGGCCTCCTGACCCCCACAAGACTTGCCAAAAGTCCAGCGGGGGTCCGGGAGCGACCTCCTGCATGCGGGCCGTATTGCCAATATTCAAAATGGCGCCGGCACTAATTTTGCCCTCACTATGTCGACATAGTGAGGGCAAAAGTAGCGCCTGCATGCGAGCCGTATTGCCAATATTCAAAATGGCGCCGGCGCTACTACAGGAGGCCCCCCCAAGCTGGCCAAAAGTCCCTGGGGGTCCAGCGGTGTCCGGGAGCGATCTCCTGCACTCGTGACGTCGGGTGACAGGAACCAAAATGGCGCCGGCGCTACCTTTGCCCTGTCATATGGTAAGGGCAAAGGGCCACCGGCGCCATTTCTCTGCCATTGTCTCATAATATTATTCCTCTGCCATTGTCTCATAATATTATTCAATCCTTTTATTTAGTTTCTTTAAACACCTGTCCTGAGATTTCTGTCTTTTCTCTATATCCTGTTCACGATACTCCTCTTTCTCAGCCCTGGTGTTCCCGGCAGTTCAGGAGGACTCATCAGTCTTAATTTCCAGTTCTAATTTAGGGTCAGACTGCATTGGAGCTGTTAAAGCAGGCTCATAAGATTTTGTCTGGGTCTGAACAGTGGGGTAGGCTGCAGCATGGGAGGGAGGGGAAACAGCAGGAATCTCCTTATTAGAGTGAGTATCTCAGAGCTGGCATGAATTGTTAGAATTCAAATAAGTTTTAGTCACAATAAACTCCAAGGCCGCTCTGAAATCAAAGCGGCCTCAGAGGGAACTTTCTTTCCGGCGCTCCCCCCACCTTCCCTTTCCTTCCCCTAACTAACCCGCCCCCGGCCCTAACTAATTCCCCCCCCCCCCACCTTTAGTTCAAAAGTTACGCCTGTCCGAGGCAGGCATAACTTGCGCACGCGGACCGGCTGCTGGTGCGCCATGTTCCGGTCCGGGGTCTGGTCCGGAGGCCACTGCCATGCCCCCGGAAAGCCCCTGATGATGTGCCGGCCGTGACAAGCCCCCAACACGCACCCCCAGGAAAGCCCCGGGACTTACGCGCATCCCGGGGCTTGCGTGCACCGCAGAGCCTATGCAACATAGGCTCAGCGCATGCAGGGGTGGAAGGGGCAGCTTTTCGGGGGTTATGCGCGTATCTTACGCGCGTACCCCTTTGAAAATCTGCCCCACAGTGTTTACAAAGTGGCATATACATGTGTACTCATTACTTACATGCTGATTTTACAGGTGGAAATCTTTTGTCAATGAATACCTTGATGCTCCCAGTGGGTTTTCCATGTTTAGAAGTTTGTATGCCTGTTAAAGAGCAAGAGAGCAAGAGTGTGAGTACCTGTATACAGGGCAAGGTCTCAGAGGTGTGCAATTGTGAGAGCAACTGTGAGAAAGAGATATGAATGGAGAGGTTGGGGGAAGGGGCACATGCATGGAAACAGTGTTGAGATGCTTGTACTGCACGTACGACCCGTCAGTGCCATTTTCAATAGAGATATGTGCCTTGTTATACTGTGAGGATCACAGTACTGCTCTAGAAACAAAACATCCCGACACAGTTGCAAGTAGGTCTTTTGTACAATATTTTCTTGAGCTTTTTTTTTACCTCATTCCAATGATATCATATAGAGTAGAGGTTCCCAAACCTGTCCTAGAGCACCGACAGTCAGTCGGATTTTCAGGATATCCACAATATATATGCATAAGATATATTTCCATACAGTACATCCACTGCATGCAAATTCTCACGCATATTCATTGTGGATATCCTGAATATCTGACTGGTAGGAGATCCCATAGGGCAATTTTAGGAGCGAGTGGTATAGTGTAAAAAATAGAATATTATTCTGACTGACTGTCATGATTTTACATGGCAGGTAAAAGAGAAGTAATAGTCATTTTCCCCCCCCAAAGGTTATAATAGGAACTGTTCTGGCAAAAGGAAGGCTGGTTAGAATTATTCCTTCTCAGTGCTGAAATAATGAAATTTGGAGTAAAGCCTACTAAGAAATGAATTAAACCTGTGTATATGTATAGGGACCTTTGTTTTCAGCTTTTATCATATTTTGCCTGGGAATTTCAATGTTAGAACAAAAAAGAAATCAGTGGAAAAATGACTTTTCCACTGATTTTTCTCCTGTATATCAGTCATTTTTCCCACAGACATCTTTTGTTAGAACATTGAAATTCTCAGGCCAAATAAAATAAAAACTGTGTGTATGTGGGAATGCATTGCTAGTTGTGGACAGAAAAGGAGACAGAGAGAAGTCCAACAATGGAAAGTATAAAACTTCACCTTCTGCTTGCTTCAAATATCTCTAGTGAATATCTTTTGGAATATTTGTAAACAACCTGAATAGTGACTAAATATCTGCTTTCATGTCCTTAGCTATTTGAGAAAAACAGATATTTGGTTACTACTTGCCTCCTGGGAGACAAAACAGCCAGGGGTGAATCAGCTTGTGTGCCTGGTTCTTTTCTTTATATACTAACTCATGGAAAACCTGTGGTTAAAGCAGAGGAAGTAGCAAAATACTATAACATTTCAGCTTTCTTATTTCCTGTGTCCAGCGTGTCTTTTTCATGGCCTTATTGCCATGTGCATGTTCTTCACAGCACAGTTAGTCTTAAACCAGAATTGTGAAGGAATTTCGACATGCTTCAGAGAGATACACAGTGCAAGGTGGGCAGGTGGAGTAGAAGAAATGACGGAGGGGGCTTCAGTGTTTGCCAAATCATTTGGGGAGTTCCAAAACATCTGGGGTAACCTGCGTGGAGCATCCAGGGATACAACCCTAATACCAGCTGCTTCAGGCTTCCAAGAAGCCTAGGGTTACTGGCACAAGGTGACAACGGTTACAGCTCTGGCAGCAGCAGTATCTAGTTTCTAAGATTGCTTAAATAATCTGCAAAATGTGGCTATATTTCTAGCTCCTAACCACAGTTGTCATAATTTGGACAGATATCGACAGAAATGAGAGGTTAGGTAAAAGATTTGTTGGTGGGAGGGAGCTGGTGTTTATTTACACTTTGGGAATCTAAATGTGTATCTACCCAAATGGTAGAAAATCAGAAAGGAAAACAACTGGGAAGACTGAATTGGCCACAAAATCCTTATCTATCATCATTTACTATGTCACCGCATGGAGGTTTTCAAAGAGTCACTGAACGGGTAAGATAGCCGGATACTTTGAGTCAGCAATCTTTAAGCTATTTTTAAGTCACAATCTGCCTGATTTCTTAATGGTACGCAAAAGTCGGGAGATGCGCACGCATGTAGGACATGCGCATGTCCACCCCATTTTAAAAGCCGCCTACATGTATGCACATCTCCTAATACGCAAATACCTCGTTTGGAATGAAAAAGGGGCAGGGTATGGGTGTTCTGGGGTGTGGCCAAGAGAAGTGCACACAAGGGCTTACACACCTGGGCACACGCCCAGGTCCAGTGACACGTAAATTTACTTCTGCTGTGTAGGAGGTGTAAGTTTAAAAAACAAACAGGCATCCCCGAGTGGTTTAAGGGGTCTGAGATGACTGGGGGGAGTGCACGCTAAAGAACCAAGGGGGTTTGGAGGACCTAGCTCCAGTCTGGGCGAACAGGTGGATGAACTGGTAAAACTGGTCAAGGCTTGGATGCGTGCCTGTTATAAAATTCCCCTATTTGCCTTCCTCATACCCAGATGTGTGTGACTGTGCTCACCCAGTTGCAAAATAGGGCTATTTTATAACATGTGCACATATATTATTTATTTATTTATTTGTTTTATAAACTGATGTTCAATTAGACATATCAAACCGGTTTACAGAGTAACAGAGGGTTCTATAAGAATTAGGTTTCTTAACAACTGTAACAACATAACTTGTGGAGGAAAATAGGGAACGATATAGATTATGAAAGGATTATAACGAGACATGTCACATCAGTTTAACGAGTAACGGAGGATTCTATAAAAATTTAGGCATCTTATTTTACCTTGTAATAACATAACTTGTGGAGGAAAAATAGGCAACAATATAGATTATAATAAGAGAGGATCAAGTTTGATTGAACTGTCTAACATTTATTGAGTAGTGAATAGTAAGATAGATTAGCTGTATAATATAGAATAACATAGTGTTGGACAGTCAATTGGGGTGAGGGGTTCTTCGGGAGGGGTGGTCAATGATATAGTATGAAATGGAAGAGGATCAACTTTGATTTAACTATAAGACACTAATTGAGTAACATAGGGATATTGATTTCAATGAATAATTTGCAGGAGTGGCATAGTGTTGAAATCCGGATAGGGAGGAGTATTCATCTTAGTGCTATTGGGGGTGGGCATTAGATGGTTGATGGGAAGGCTTTTTTAAAGAGCCATGTTTTGAGTTTTTTTTTTGAAGGATTGGGTTGTGGGGTCCAGCCTGATTTGTGGTGGTAAGCTGTTCCAGAGCGAGGGTCCTGCTACCGTTAGGGTGCGATCCCTTGTTGTGCTCAGGTGAGCCATTTTTGGTGAGGGTATTGGAATATGTCCGGTGTTAGAGGAGCAGAGTGTTCTTTGGGGGTGTGAAAGGGCAGAGCTCAGCCAGTCAAACTTTTCATTGTATTTGTATTGTATTCTGTGTGTGATAGGAAGTCAGTGAAGATTTTAGAGAATTGGTGAGATATGCTCGGATCTTTTAGTGTTTGTGAGTGATCTTGCTGCTGCATTTTGGAGCAGTTGCAGTGGTCTAGGTGAGTTGGTTGGTAGGCCCAGGAGGAGGGCATTGCAATGGTCGAGTTTGAAAAATAGTAGTGCTTGGAGGACTGTTCTGTAGTCTTGTATGTAGAGAAGTGGTTTGACTTTTTTTAGGAATCTGAAGTTTAAAGAATCCATCTTTTATTATTGAATTGATGTGTTTTTTCATGTTAAGTTCATTATCTAAGACTACGCTGAGGTCTTTGATTGTGGTGTTTATCTTTCCATCCGAATCGGGTGTTGCATTGTTGTAGTTGAGTGTTGTGATGGCTTTGTTGTTTATAAGTATGATTTCAGTTTTCTTATGGTCGAGGTTAAGTGACATTTGCGATAGAAGCTGTGTTATCTTCTGAAGGTATGTGTCCCAGATTTTTAAGGTGTTTGCAATAGACTCTTTTATGGGAAGCAGGATTTTAACATCGTCTGCATATATGAAGTAGGTTAGGTTTAATCCAGTTAGGAGTGTACATAAGGGTAGGATATAAATGTTGAAGAGGTTGGAGGAGAGGGATGATCCTTGGGGGACCCCGTGTGTGAGGGGAATTTGTTTGCATTCTGCTGTGTTAAGTCTGACTTTGGAGGATCGGTTTGACAGGTATGATTTAAACCATTTTAGAGTTGTGTTGCATAGGCCGATTTCGTGTAGTCTGGTTAATAATGTTTCATGGTTGACGGTGTCAAATGCGGCAGAGATGTCAAGTAGGATAAGGAGGTAGGAGTGTCCATGATCTAGGCCTCTGAGGGTGTAATCGATGAGGGAAAGAAAGAGCATTTCGGTGCTGAAGTGTTTTCCGAAGCCATGTTGGGATGGAGATAGTAGGTTCTGGTTTTCCAGGTGTTCGGTGAGTTGGCGGTTGACAATTTTTTCGAGGATATTGGCTATGAATGGGAGGTTGGAGATGGGTCTGTAATTTGATGGGTCAGACTTGTCGAGCTGAGGTTTTTTGACAATTGGTTTGATGATGGTGCATTTGAGCATGTCTGGGAAGGTACCTTGTTCGAGTGAGATATTTACTATGTCTGCTATTGGTCTGGGTATGGTGTTGGGGATTTGTTTTAGGAGTTTAATAGGAATGAAGTTGAGGGGATGAGCCTTGGACTTTAGATTTTGAATGATAATTTTGACTTCGGTTGAGGCAACTGTCTCAAATTGAGACCAAGAGGTTGTGGTTAAGTGTGGTTGTTTGGGTATAGACTTGTTAGGGTGTGGGTTAGTTGCGATTATTTTGGTAATTTTATCGTTGAAGAAGTAGTCGAGTTCTTCACAGGTTAATGTTTCTCAGCATGAGCTCATGCACCCCTTTGAAAGTTACTGACCCTGTGTATTGTAGTGAAGAGTGTAGTGCTAAAGCACCAGCAGGCCGTGCCATTCAACAGGGAGCAATGGTATTGCAATGAATGTTCCTTCCAATTTTGAAAGGCTATATGTGCAAATCTTTTTCTCTGGGGAAATATTTACAAGCTGTTTTCAAATTTGAGTGCTATGAGCCAATATAAATGCAAATAATATTAGGATTTCTTGTGCACTCACACAGCTTAGAGGAAAAAGGGATTGCAAGGAAGGTGTCTGGTGGAGATGATTGGGTCTCTTCAGAATCATAAGCATAGATTACAGAAGGGTGATGGGTTAGAGAAAAGGGGTCCATGGGGCTGCTGGGCTGGGACATATTGCTTAAACATTTAGCAAGTGGGACAGATGTTTTGGCCTTGGATAGATGGGAAGGAAGTCTGATATGTCAGGCAGATATCAGGTTTGGACAATAGGTGGGTCGGGTGGGCATGATTGTTGGGAAGAGCAGGGGGAGAAGTCATGTTTTAGTAGATCAGGAAGGAGGGAGGGAGATAGTCCTGTCTTGGTGTGTTGGGATAACTGGCTACATTTAAACCAGTTATCCCTATATCCAGGTTTGGGCATTTAAGTTAGGAATACAGGGCAGAAAATAAGCAGCATGTGGCTAACTTCCCTCTTTCAGTCAAACCCCAATCTCAGGGCAATCCACAGTTAGAATAGCTAAAGCTATCCTCCTAGTTTCACTAGGTAGCTAAATTTAGCTGCTCAGCTCCAACCAGCTTTTAAAGGTGCCAATATGATCACCTAAGTCTGGAAGCTGGGTGACCAAACACTTTGAAAATTGACCCTTATGTACATTTTCATTCCAATAATTTTTTTTTCTTGTGGTTTTCCTTTTTTTTTTTTAGAATAAAAGACCACCTCTTTAGTACAGTCACACCCTCTGGTTTGAAAATCTGTTTTACTCTACTTTTGAGTTAATTCTTTGCCACTGCTTTCCATATATCTTGCATGGTGTTTGGAAAAGGATATGCACTGTAATATTCCACTGCACTTGAACTCTGAATGTGGGAGTCACTGAGTAGGAGGAGCATGAAAAACATTAAACAGCAATATTGTCTCAGGAAGGTAATATAAATAGAATAAAAAAGGGGAACCTAGATTTTGTTTGTCAATAAAATTTGAGTATCTAAAATGATTTATGCTGGTATTGTTTCTTTAAATATCAATATGTAATTTACAGCAAACTCCGAATACATTTTCTGCACTCTTATTTTAGATGCTGAATATTAAATTAATCTTTTTCTAACCATTTGCCCTCCTGTGGATTAAATGGCACAGTGGCATATTAGTATTATGTGCCACATTGGCACTTAAGCCATAGGAGGGCAGAGAGGTTAAAGGAAAGATCTAGAATAAATTCGGTGCCTACAGGATTCAAATGGTCATGTTCTATACTGCCAGTTGCTTCTTCCATTTGCGTCTAAGCTCTAGTTCCATCAAACTTCTGTCTTGTATCAATTTTTTTGCAGCATGGATAATTTATTGCATCAAGGATGATAGAAAACCAGGTTTATACATTATTCAGCTTGCAAAAGATGTGTAGCTTCAGTTCCTTAATGGTGTCATTTTGGCTGAATGCTATTAACAGATTACCCCTGCCTAGGGCAGTGGAGCATGTGCAGCCGAAAGATAACCTTGTGTTCGTAATTTAATATTAACTGTTTTCTCCATAGTACCTCTTTCCAGTACATTAACAACAAACCAATATGGCCTTGTCCCCTGCGGTTGTATTCTTCAGCAAAAAAAACGGATTACATGATAGCAAGTTCCTGAAGATTTCCAACGAAGTATTACAAATCATTCAAAGCCTGATCTGCAGAAATGAAAAATAAACAGGCTCAGATTCAATCAAATTTAATTCCTCCAATTTAGCTTTACTGCACTTCAAAGGGTGCTCTTATTAATGTCTCAGTGTTCAAATTTAACAGTAATTTCCACCCCCTCTTCTTATACTGAAAGCCTCTAGTTGTGTTCAACATACAGAAAGATCAAGAAACTATTTTTTCTTCATTTTTGTGAATATTGTGACAGTTAGATATGAAAGTCTAAGCCATTTACAGAAAACTCTTTATGAAATTTTTATCCTATTCCATTCCCAGGAGCTAAATTTATATCCTGTATTAGCTATCATAGCACTAGAATATTAGTCTTCTCCTTTTGCCAGCAGTTCAGGGCACTCTGCTGGCCTATCACTCTCTCCCACTCGCAGGCACAGGCTTTATGGGTTTATCTCATCTTCTGCAGCAAGTACAAGGCCCAATTCATTCCTTTAGGCTACTTTACTAATAACCTATTTCTTATCAGGGCCTCTCCACCTCAGCTTGTGATCAAAGACCCAATTAATAGAATGGAGAAAGGTGAAGCATTCAAATAATGGAGACAGCTGTTTTCCTCTGTTAGAGAAAATCCATTTGTATTGTTATCGCAACTCCAAGTTCTACAGCTTCTGTTTAATTCAGTCTTCCTCTCTGCTGCTGATAAAAAAAAAAAAAAGGCACAATGAACTTAGAAGAGAATGGCAGAAATATCATCATGTTTCAACTCATCCCGCATGTTATCATCTTAAAAGTGGAAATACAGCAAGATAAAGGAGAAGAAATGTCCAATAAAAAAGTATATCAAATTTAAAAATGTTTCCGTAAGCACCTTTCCTTTGTTACCTTTCTGAATTGTTTCTGATTCGAATACATGCTTTCCAACTGACTACAACAGCAGAGGTCAAAAATAATGTGGGTTCCACATGAATTGAAAAGTAATTAAAGAAGCCAAGAAGTCATGATTGGTTGATTGGCACAAGTCTTTGTAGCTTTGGCAATCATGAGCCACGTTGTTTTAATATAATATGGAAAATCCTGTTTCTGATTTGTTTGGCCCAATCCTGAGCATATTCTACTATAAAATAGATATAAAAATTAAAAACCCTGCATTTAAGTTTTCCAGTAAACATGGAAAGCAGACAGAATAAAGCTGCAACAAATAAACATGCAAAAAATATGGACAGTAAAGCTCTCAAGGCTGTTTTCTGTCAGGCTGATGGCTCACAGGGGATCACAGAACCAGACTGAGTCGGTGAAAATTTATTTTGCATTTGCATGCAGGATGCACATTGAGACAAAGATTTTGAGAAACGGAGCATAGATAATATTTCATGTTTCATAGCACATTACTGGAGCTAAGCGTGCACGTAAATGATTTCCCTCATGCACAATGCATGCTAGACAGACACAAAAACACATTCTTCTTCAAGTTCCTAAGTTTGAACCTTAGTTTGCTTCCTACATATTGCATTATAGCACTGCAAAGAGTGACTGTTTTCATGGGGGGAATGTGGTGCTCTCCTCCTTGCCTCTTTCATTTGAGGCAATTTAAACACACAAAAATAGTCAAGAATACCAATAATTTCCCCTAGGACTGCTGCAGTGCATGGAGTCAAAGATAATGTTATAACTGGCTATGTTAGGAAAAGAAAATGATGAAATGCAACCTTAGAGTCAATTGCTTACAAAATGTCAGCAAGCTGTGGTACCTGTATGCAATGGGATAAGACAAGACGCCAAACAGCAACAACGGAACACTATTTTAACTCTTTGTTCGTGCTTCCGTTCTGTGATGGAATGCTTATTACGGCTGTAGTATCTTCACCCCTGCTGCTGAGTGGCAACAGTGCAATTAAACATGGATTTTTTTTTAAGACATTACAGAGTGGCAACATTTAGGGGAAAAAAAAAAAGATTGGCGTGATGATGTGCACTGAGATTAAATCTCTCACCTGAGTGTAAAAAAGCGACAGTTATTATAGGGCCTAAGAATATAGTAATGCAAATTAGATTATTATTCCTTAAGATGTTGACATTGAAAGAGTCATTTATGTCACCCCCCAGTATTACATTTTAAATTATTTAATTTCATCTTTTTTTAATAATGCTGCTGTGCCACAGTTATTAACATAAGAATTCTGTGTTACTAGCTCGTGTTGCTTTGTTGGTATGCCTAAGCACTGAAAGATATGTTTAGGGGGAGGCTTTCGTTAGTCCACACAGCTGCAAAGGACGCAGGTATATTTTACATGCGACCCTTACAGATAAGTTTCAAAGTGGAACTTCCTAGTAGTGTCTCATTCAAAAACTGCTTACAAGGTCAGCAGGTAATTTGCACCTGATATTTTTCAGACAAGAACATAGCTGCAAAGTGAATGAGCAGAGATTTGTAAACCAAATCTTCATCTGCTGTTTCACTCCCACATCTTTTCCCCACCCCCAGGAACACCTCTCTGCTGCTCTGTTAAAAGCGCATGTGTTACGGAAGCCCATTCACACTTTTAGCTGGGCACCATTACGTTAAAAGCGCATGTGTTTCGGAAGCCATGCACACTTTTAGCTGGGCACCATCACGTTAAAAGCACATGTGTTATGGTAGCCCATGCACACTTTTAGCTGGGCGCCGGCACATTAAAAGCGCATGTGATTCAGAAGCCCATGCACACTTTTAGCTGGGCGCCGTCACGTTAAAAGTGCATGTGTTACGGAAGCCCATGCACACTTTTAGCTGGGCGCCGTCACGTTAAAAGCGCATGTGTTACAGAAACCATGCACACTTTTAGCTGGGTGCTGTCACGTTAAAAGCGCATGTGTTACGGAAACTCGTGCACACTTTTAACTGGGTGGGGGGAGGGAAACAACTTTCAGTCAAGCTAATTTACCCAGTAAATAACGGAAACTGAACTTTAAGGGGTTGATTTGCATAAGAATATATATGCATAAAACATGGGTTTTATGTACGCAAATGGTCTTTTGAAAATAAACTTGGGGTTACATGCACAAAACCCAAGTCCATACATAATTTATGTGCAGCCACAAGAGGTGTCCTGGGGAGAAGGAGATGGGGCAGTAATTTGCTCTCATGGGTTCCTACTTCCTATTAATTAGGACATTTCTATACTTTCCATTCTCTAACCTTTGTGAACTATAATTATAACCACCAGAAAATAATGGAAAGACTAAAATGTAACTTACTTTGATAATTAGGTCACTCAAAAATGAGAGTTAGAAAAAATTTCCAGCAGAATAACCCTAGCAGTTGGACCATTCCCTCCCTACGCCTATAAGATCACAAATATTTGAGAAAGACAGGATTGCAGCAATAAACATAGCACACATCTGTGTGTATGCTTGAGGCATTATAACAAACACATTTTATTTTGATCTACCATAAGACCAACCCCTCAGAAGCAACATTAGGATTTGCTATGTCCTTTCTAACCTGCAACCCCAAGCTCTCTTGAAAAGTAGCCTTCTGGGGCTGTTCACTGCCACTCCATCCATAGTCACTTTCAAGCCTGCCAGCAACAGTACAACCCTGATGCTATCCTTTGTGTTCATGCCACTACATCTGAGGACCTTACCCTCCCAGGAGAGCAAGGGCCATTGACTCAGCTATCTTCAGTAAGTATTCTGACTCAGGTACCCTGACATTGATAAACTATGTCCCTGTAGCAAACTAGAGTCCAGTGCCACTTCCAATGTCAGACATGTGAATTCCACCCCCATATAAATCCGCACAGCCAGTTAATATATCCTGCTTTTGATTGGACTATCTCTTGTTTAGAAGTTTTCACAATGGGAGTACTACTGTGCTTCTGTTAATCACTGGATGGTACAAAATCAAAATTAGTTAAAACAGAGTTGCTCTGGGTGGGTAGTTCAACTATGCCAACCTTTAACATCTATCCTACAGTGATAGGAACCTCTTTGGTTCTAGTGTAACAAGTGAAAAATCTGGAAATCATTTTAGATTATTCACGGTCCATAGAATACAGATTTTTAGTGCTCCTAGAATGATTAAACAACTCAAGCCTCTTCTTCAACATGGGGAGTTGAGAAATTATTGTCCTTTCCTAGTTTGACTACTATAGCATAGTTTATCTTGGTATCCCAAAGAAATCATTAAAGAGACTACAGATCATACAAAATGTTGCAGCGAGATGGGACTTAACAGTATAGGACCTGAATACTTAGCAGAATATTTAAATTGGTAATTCCCATCATGACAGTTGAGATCTAGTTGTAACCCTTACTATGAATTCCCACTCTGAAAGCAAGGCCCCTTTAAGACTTCCAGAAATCTTGTAAGTCATCAATAGAATTCTCTTTTCTGTCTGAGAGTTAATTGCTCCATCAGACAAGCAGAGGAGTGCAGTGGAAGTCATTTCCAGAACTAACTGAGCTCTGAATAAAAGACTCTGGAGGGACCCTAACATTATTATTTGTTTGAAAAAAGATTGAGTGGCTTATCTATATGCTATACTGTAGATATACAATGTAATTTTAAAAGGAAAGTGTAAATGTAAAATACATTTTGTAGCAATTTTTAAAAACCCATTTACCCATGTTAAGTCACTTAACACAGGTAAAATCTGTGGACAATTCAATATTGTAGCAATTTTCAAAAGCTTTTCAAAATTTATTCAAGACAAGGATACAGGACTAAAGAGAAAAGAAAATAAATAATAAATTTGCTGTTGGTCTACAGTTTGCATGTTCTAAGACATCTAATCGAGAGTTTTTAACATCACTAAGCATAGAAAATAACTATTAGCTACCATCTTTAGCATGATCATTGATCTGTGTGTTCATTAATATATCATTAAAATGTATTGGTGCAAATCAAATATTTGCATCTTATAGCTTGTGTTTTTTGTATCTTTTATGTCTCTTACAGTTCTGTTAGCCAAGCTCAAACCCAACATATACAATTGTTCATAAACTATGAATTACTCATACATTGCAGATATCCATTTTATTATGTCAAAACTATCTCAAAACAATCTTCAGATATGAGGTCTGCTGTATCCCAACACATGTCCTGTGCTTTGAAACTTGCTGTCTGCATCCGGGGTGATCTTTTAAGCTCAAGCTTCACTGCCAGTCATCAGGTCCTGCATTGTGGGAAAAGATGCGATTTTAAACCCATATGGACATCATTCAATCAATTTCCTTATAACATTCTGGAATTAATGAACTTAAGTGAATAAATGAGCATGATATTCAGCGTACATTGTTCCATTCAATCTCTTCATTAAGACACTTAGGTGTAACGCTCCAAATTAGGAAGATCCAATATTGTTCTTTTACATTGAAGAACACCTCTCAATTACCTCCTTTGCAGAAATGCGGATGTGTGCAAGGCAAGGGTCCCAGACTTCAGGAAAACACATTTTGTTAAAATGGAAGAGTACCTAAAAGAGTTGTTATCTGGATGTAAAATGCCAGGGGAAGTAGAAGAACAGTGAGCAGAAGTAAACAAGACGCAGTAAAAGGGCAACTAACCTTTCTGTTAGGAAAGTAAATAAAGAAAAGAGGCAAAAGAGGCCGCTATGACTTTCTGAAGAAGTAGCTGATAAGGTAAGGGAGAAAAGGTTAGAGATCATGAACTATAAGAGATCACAGAAAAAGAAAGACAGGGGACAACATCTGGAAAAGTTAGGAGAAGCTGGGAAGTAGTCAGGGATGGGAAGATGCAAGAGGAAGCAAAAAGCAAATATGGTAAAAAAAAACAGGCAACAAGACCTTTTTTAGATATATTAGTGATAAAGGGAAATGTAAAAGTGGCATTGTGAGACTGTGGGAATGAATGGTGATACCTCAGGCCTGGAGGGACAAATTCAGACTCACCCCAGCCTGTTAAAAGCATTTCTATATTTATTTCACAGCTTCAATTAAACAAAACAATAGTAGACAGACTTCAGAACAGTTCTCTCAATTCTCACAGCTTCTTGCAGCTCATAAGAA
Source organism: Rhinatrema bivittatum (assembly GCF_901001135.1). NCBI lineage: Eukaryota > Metazoa > Chordata > Amphibia > Gymnophiona > Rhinatrematidae > Rhinatrema > Rhinatrema bivittatum. Next base: position 701,267,993 of record NC_042616.1, read on the forward strand.
CATAAGAAATACCATATTGTGTCAGACCAGGGGTCTATGAAGCCCAGCATCCTGTTTCCAACAATGGCGAATCCAAGTCACAAGTACCCAACCATTAAATAGATCCCAAGCTACTATTCCTTATTGATTAATAGCAGTTTATGGACTTTGCCTCTAGGAACTTATCCAAACATTTTTAAACCCAGTTACTTTAACTGCCATAACCACATCCTCTGGCAATGAATTCCTGAGCTTAATTATGTGTTCAGTGAAAAATATTTTTTCCGATTTGTTTAAATGAGCTACTTGCTAACTTCATGGAGTGCCCCCTAGTCCTTTTATTGTCTGAGAGAGTAAATAACTGATTTGCATTTACCTGTTCAAGTCCTTAGATGATTTTGTAGATCTTTGTCATATTCCCCCTCTCTTCTACAAGCTGAATAGCCCTAACCACTCTAGCCTTTCCTCATAGGAGAGCCGTTCCATGCCCTTTACCATTTTGGTTGCCCTTTTCTGTACTTTCTTGGATACATAGGGAGTGGCATGAACAGTAGTGCTTGATTAAGTCCTGGTGAGACCTCATTTAGAATAGTTTTGGAGAAAGCATCTTCAAAAGGATATAAAGCAGTCTAGAGGATGGTTACTAAAATCAATGATTAGTGATCTTTGTTCTAAGCATAGGGGGATGGACAACGATTTAAACATGTATACCTTGGAGGAAAGGCAAAATAAGTGAGATATGATAAACATATTTAAATACCTCCAAGGTTTCCATACAGACGAGACAGGCCTCTTTTAAAGAAAGGATGTTCTAAAATGAGGTGGTATGGGATGTGGGTGAAAAGGGGTAGTATCAGGAGTAATCTAAAGAAATATTTCTTTAAGTGAGGGTAGTGGATGCATGGAACAGTTTTCCCTTAGAGGTGGTAGAGACAAAGACAGTATATAAATTCAAGAAAGCATGAGATCAATACAAATGATCTCTGAGGGAGTGACAGGGATCATAAAGTTAAGTAGTTATTGTAGATGAGCAGACTGGATAGATCATAATGGTATTTTTCTGCCATCATGTTTCTGTGTTTCAAATCACTAAATTAATGCCCTATAGCTAAACAATGATCCTGAGTTCTATGAATCATGTCTGAATGGAATGCTTAGTCCAACCTATATATATATTTTAAAACATTTACATTTTAGCAAATATATGACAGAATCTATCTTATAGTCAGTACAAGAACTATGTTTGACTAAGAAACCTGTCACTTGCCAGTTATTGAACATGTTCGATTTTACCAAGGGAGGTGATCGAGAAATATTTCTCAATGGAAGGGAGCAATATTGGATTTTCGTTTTTCAGAGTGTTACACCTAAGGATCTTAAGGAAGAGACTGAAACAACAGATTCATTAATTCCAGAATGCTATAAGCAAGTTAATTGATATCCATGTTGCATAGGGTTAAAATGATGTCTTTTCCTGCAGAACAGGATCCAACATACAGAGAGTGAAGCTCAAACTTGAAATCTACCCTATAATGCAGACCTCAAGTTTTAAAACATGGGATCTGTGTCGGGTTACAACAGACCTCATATGTGAAGATCATTCTGAGATAAGAAGAGTACAGTATTATATTGAAGATGGATATCTGCAATTTTTATTGATTGGAGTTTGTTAAATAAAGTGTTTTCTGTTATATACACAAAACCACAAACAGATGTCAGGATGTTTCTCTCCTAGCCTGGGTATTAGGTGGGTAAAAGAGTGATTCACAGAATATGAACAATTGTATACGTTGGGCCTGATTTTGGCTAACAAAAATGTAAGAGACACAATAGATATACAAATTTTTGATTTATACCAATATGTTTTAATATTATGCTAATGAACACATAGGACGGTAGCTAATAGTCATTTTCCATGCTTACCATTTCTAGTCCACTTATGGTCTACCATTGAATCAAACATATTACAATAACTATAATTATCAAGCTAGTTGTATCCTTATTTATAATAGTTTTCCAGCCTTGAGAGTTTTTCATATTGGTACTTGCTTAAGTGCATTTATTGAGACTAAGTTTCAGTGGTAAAGAGCTTCTTTCCATTGCTGTGTCTTCATTAAAGTAACATGAATCTGTTGTTAAATGGTAATTTTAAACTTTATGCCAATTCTTTATTGATATTGACTTTCATTGCTCTATGTAAGAAAAAATATAGGAATAAATGCAGAATGTGTTACATGTCTAGAGAGTTAATTACTCCATCAGAGAAGCAAAAGAGTGCAGTGGAAAAAAATTCCAGCTTTCTGAGTTCTGATTAAAAGAGTGTGGAGGGACCCTATTATTTTCATTTGTTTGAAAATAGGTATCCTGGAGTATGCTAAGAAGTAGGGATGTGAATCGTTTATTTGACGATTGAAAATATCGGCCGATATTTTCAATATCGTCAGATATCGGTGGGGGGAGGGGGGTCCCCGATAGCGATAGGAAACTCCACGATTAATTTAGTGGGTTTTCTTATCATTATGGGGGGGGGGGGCGGGAAGAAAGGACACAACCTAAAAACACAACCGGACCCCCCAAAAACTTTTTTTTAAATATCTGGTGGTCCAGTGGGGGTCCCGGGAGCATTCTCCCGCGCTCGGGCTATCGGCTGCCACTAATCAAAATGGCACCAATGGCCCTTTGCTCTTACCATGTGACAGGGGCTATCAGTGTCATTGGTCGGCCCGTGTCACATGGTAGGTGCACTGGATGGCCTGCGCCATTTTTAAAGATGGCGCCAGCCATCCATTGCTCCTACCATGTGACAGGGACCGGCCAATGGCACGGATACCCTGTCATATGCTTAGGGCAAAGGGCCATCGGTGCCATTTTGTTTACTGGCAGCCGACGGCCCGAGCGCGGGAGAATGCTCCCAGGACCCCCGCTGGACCACCAGGTATTTAAAAATTTGGGGGGGGGGGGTCCGGAGGGTGGGGGGATACTAACAAACTCATTTTAAAGAGTCGGCTATATTTTTTGGTTATCGGCTCGGGCGCAGCCGATAAAAAAAAAAACCCGATCGGACTGCAAGATAAAAATTTCACGATGTGAATCGGAACCGGAATCCAAACCGATACCGGTTCCGATTCACATCTCTACTAAGGAGCAAGCAAGCAAGCAGTAAAGCTGAACAACTGCACAGCTCCCCACTGTTTGAAGTTTCAACCCTGCAGGAAACAATGCCACATGAACATAGTAGGATTGCATTTGCAAATACATGTACACATGTACACACAACCAAATCGAAATTGTATTTACCTGTAGAGCCAAGGAACTAAACTCAGCAATGTTACAGGATTGCAGGTTTAAATAATCCAATGCTATATTATATTTTTTGGAAATAGTTGTGTTCATTTATGCATATTTATACCAATATGATGGTTACCTTTTTTTTATCTGACTGCCTCAGTAAAAACGGATCTGTTGCAATTACTTTACTGTATTGAATTTTGTATTGATACTTATCATTCCTTGTTCAGCAGTAGCAAATATACAGGAGATGTATTGGATTTGTTCTCCTGTTCAGAAGCGCAGAAATTTACAGCCAGAATTCCATATTGAAGAATCCTGAGAAAAGTGAGGTTGCTGTTGACATTGATTTTCCCCTCCTTGTAATACTCTTTACACCTGAAGAGCATAAATTGAGAAGAGAGGGTTACATATTCTTACTTCCTTTCAGGAATAACAAGCAGAAGCATACACCAGATTAATTAGTATACAATTTGAGAAAAAGGGAGAGCAAAAAGGAAAGGAGATCTGAGCATTGCCTTAGCCATTGTGCTTTTTAGTGCTGAACTGATACCTATTTTGTATTGACATGCATGCTAATGCCATAAACACACTGTGGAGGTACTTTTTTTGTGTGAACACACTAAAATTTAGTGCACAGTCTGTTTATTGGCATTTTAGCAAACACATTACATTTTTAGTGAGATCATTGCCACTAAAATTAATCACAATATCATCTGACCATGCTGAAATAGGAATTGGATTAATCTATCCCAGATCATTCTCTGCCAGCCCATCCAAATCACATAAATTCTCTTCACCTCCAGCAATGGGTTTGGCCATAGAGTCTGTTTTGTGTCTGCTTGAAAGCCCAAGAAAAAAAAAAGGAATGCCCAGTGATCTATACTAGAAATAAGTGATATGCTAAAGCTGTACAAATAAAGGATAGAATTAACAGTCAGTGCAATCTTGCCTCCCCAGCAAGTTCATAAATATGCTACTTATTTTAAAATCATCCAAAATCGTTAGAGTGCACGATACAATACAAATGCCCCGGATTTATAGTCAGGGGCATTTGTATTGAATCGTTAAATAGGGCACGGGAATTATTTGGGGGAGGGCGGGAAAACCGGCACACCAAAACAACCCCTAAACCCACCCGACCATTTAAAACCAATTCCTTACCCTCCCCCACCCTCCCGAACCCCCCCAAAATGTTAAGTTACCTGGTGGTCCAGTGGGGGGGGGGGGGGGGGGTCCCGGCGCGATCTCCCGCTCTCGGGCCATCGGCGCCATTTTGGCTGCCACTAATTAAAATGGCGCCGATGGCCCGATAAAAAAAACCCACCACCCCACCCTCCCGACCCTCCCGATCCAATTCACATCGCTAGGGAGGCCCGACCCTTTAAATCGACCCCCCACCCTCCCCACCCTCCCGATCCAATTCACATTTCTAGGGAGGCCCGCGCCGCTAAAAAAAAACAAAAAACCACCCGACCCTTTAAATCGACCTCCATTGGCCGGCCCCTGTCACATGGTAGGAGCACTGGATGGCCGGCGCCATCTTTAAAGATGGCGCTGGCCACTTTACTGATCACTTTACTCATCAGCACCTATTATTATAATAGGGGCTGATGAGTAAAGTGGCCGGCGCCATCTTTAAAGATGGCTCCAGCCATCCAGTGCTCCTACCATGTGACAGGGGCCAGCCAATGGCACGGATACCCTGTCACATGGTAAGGGCAAAGGGGCATCGGCGCCGATTTTTTTTTTTTTTAGAACAGCTGATGCCGCGAAATCTCTCCCTGAGGCCCCCCTGGATCTCTCCTCTCCCCGAGGCCCCCCCTGGATCTCTCCCCGAGGCTCCCCTGGACCACCAGGTAATCTTAAAAGGTTTTGGGGGGGTCGGGAGGGGGCGTCGATTTAAAGGGTCAGGTGGTTTTTGGTTTTTTTTAGTGGCGCGGGCCTCCCTAGCGATGTGAATTGGATCGGGAGGGTGGGGGGTCGATTTAAAGGGTCGGGCCTCCCTAGCGATGTGAATTGGATCGGGAGGGTCGGGGGTCGATTTAAAGGGTCGGGCCTCCCTAGCGATGTGGATCTCTCCTCTCCCCGAGGCCCCCCTGGATCTCTCCCCGAGGCCCCCCTGGACCACCAGGTAATCTTAAAAGGTTTTGGGGGGTCGGGGGGGGGGGGTCGATTTAAAGGGTCGGGTGTTTTGTTTTTTTTTAGCGGCACGAGCCTCCCTAGCGATGTGAATTGGAATCGGAAACGATTCCAATTCACATATCTTAACGATCAGATTCCCCCCCTCCCTCAGCTGAATCTGATTGTTAAGATGATCTGGCACACGATTCACATCTCTACTACTTATGTGGCTCAAAGCCATCATCTGATCCTTTTTCTAGAATATGTTTGCAAACCCCATATGGCTGCATATGGATACATCCAGAATTCTGTCTGATTTTCACTCACAGCCACTAAACAACATTTAAAGACATTGATAGGAATGGGTGACCCCCTCCAGTCCCACAGCAGGAAAATGTATGCATTGTGTACCGGACCTGCTTCCACATGAGGGACTGCCCACAATACAAGTACCGTGTTCAGACTCTAAGAACATAAGAACACAAGAAATTGCCATGCTGGGTCAGACCAAGGGTCCATCAAGCCCAGCATCCTGTTTCCAACAGAGGCCAAACCAGGCCACAAGAACCTGACAATTACTCTCCTGAGTTTTCTTGGACCTATGGATCATTATGAAAAGCTTGCACTTCTCAATACTACAAAGGGCCATTAAGATTTGACACCTTCTTAGCACTTGTAATTAACTGCATAAACCCCTGAAAAACCTAAGAAAACTGTTTCAAATGGGGATGAACAAATTTGCAGCTAAGAGAGACACAATTGGTTCCCCAGTCGGGGAACCAACCAGCTCCCTTAGCCCAGCCCACCAAGAAGTTCATAATAACGTAAGAATTGCCATGTTTGGTTAGACTAAAATCCATTGAACCCAGCATCCTATCTCTGACAGTGGCCAGTCCAGGTCACAAGTACCTGGCACATCCCATAAAGTAGATCTAATTCCTGTTATCCAAGGATAGCAATAACTATCTTTAGTCTACCTGGCGAATAAAGTTACATATTTTTCCTCTAGGAACTTGTCCAAACCTCTTTTAAACCCTATTATACTAGTTGCCTTAATCACATCCTTTGGCAACAGATCCTACAGCTTGACAGTGCGCTAAGAGAAAAAGTAATTTCTACAATCTGTTTTGAATCTGCTGGTTGTTAATTTCATGGTGTGATGTCTTGTTTAAGTATTATTTGAAAAGATAAATAACCATCCTTTATTTATCTGTTCCAACCTGTTGCGGTCTCGGTCGCCAAGCTGGCGCCCGAGGCCTTACCTTCTTCCCGGGTCTCGGGGAGCTGCCGCGTTCCGCGGCCTCAGGACCCCGGTCGCTGCGTTCCTCAGCCGTTCCGGTCCTCCGCGGGCCTGCAGGGTCTTCGGGCGCCATGCACCGGCTCCCACGCTGCCGCTGGCGTGCCCTCGCGGCCAGCCCCGCCCCCAGGCGCGCGCGCGCGACTGATCTCTGCTTTTAAAGCAACCAGCGCGGGAAAACCCGGCTCCTCCCTCCTCTGACGTCAGACGCTGCAGGGCTATTTAAGCTCTGCAGTCTCTTCCTTTCTTTGCCTTGCAACGAGGTTCTCTACTTCCTGTAGTTCTAAGTTGCACTCCTGCTTTGCCTGCTACCTGCCTTGACCTCTGATTGCCTGACTCCGCTTGCCTGCTACCTGCCTTGACCTCTGATTGCCTGACTCCGCTTGCCTGCTACCTGCCTTGACCTCTGATTGCCTGACTCCGCTTGCCTGCTACCTGCCTTGACCTCGGATTGCCTGACTCCGCTTGCCTACTACCTGCCTTGACTCCGGTTCGTATTTGACCTGCTTGTCTTCAGCCTGCCTTGACCTCGGACCGTGATCCCGACTTCAGCTTGCTCGTTGTCTGCCCAGACTCCAGTCCGGATTCCACTCCTGGGTTTCTTCGTTCTCACCTAAGTCCCAGCGGTCCGGGTCCCTACGGGCTTCTCCTGGGGGGACCTCGGGCTTCCAGGGCGAAGCCTCCTAAGTCCTAGCAACCCGGGCTCCCACAGCTCCTCTGGAGGAGTCTCGGGTTTCCAGGTGAAGATCCTTTTGCCCAGTGGGAGTTCTGCTTACCGACTGTTCCTTCGGGCCGGTCGGCTCAAGGATCCACATCCGGATTTTCTCCAGCATAACAGTTTGCAAGGCCATGGATCCGGCAGACCTCGCCGGGCTTCAGGCCATCCTGGGGTTGGCCCAGCGGTTGGTGCAGCAACAGCAAGTCCTGGATTCTCTGGCTGCTACTGTAGAGAGGCTGGCGTCTCGCATGGATACCGATCCACCCGCGCCCGTTCCAGTACCGGCACCGGCTCCTGCACCACTGGTAACCCTCCAGACCCCTACGCAACTTCCAGCGCCCTCTCGCTATGCCGGGGATCCCAAGGCATGTCGAGGGTTTTTAAATCAATGTTATGTGCGTTTTGCACTCCTGCCTAACCAGTTTCCTACTGATGGCACCAAGGTGGCGTACATTTTTGCCCTTCTGGACGGTCGGGCCCTGAATTGGGCTTCCCCCATGTGGGAGAAAAATGATCCTGCATTGGGGGACTTGAATCGCTTTGTGGAGGAGTTCAAAGCGGCCTTTGATGAGCCAGCCCGACAGGCTTCCTCTACTTCTGAGTTACTTCAGCTCCGGCAAGGCTCACGGACTTTAGCAGACTACGCATTGGATTTTCGCACCCTCGCCCACGAGGTAGGCTGGCAGGATGGGGCTCTCCGGGGCGTGTTCCTGGAGGGCTTAGCCGGTCGTATTAAGGACGAGCTAGCGGCTCGGGACCTGCCGGAGACCCTGAGTTCCCTCATTGACTTAGCGGGTCGAATTGATCGACGTTTGCAGCAGAGGGCGAAAGAGGGGCGTCCTTTCCGGCGTTCGACGTCCGTGACTCCCAGGCCCTCAAATTCGAGTTCGAGTTCGGGGTCGCGTGGTACTACCTCTTCATCTGCAACTGCCTCCGACGAGCCCATGCAACTGGGTCGTTCGTCGCTATCACCCGAAGAAAGGCAGCGACGCCGGGACTTGAGACTTTGTCTGTACTGTGGGGGAAAGGGCCACTATCTTGCCCAGTGTAAGGAACGGGCGGAAAACTCCTGCGCCTAGGTGTAAAGGAGGAGTGCCCCCTAGGCTGCCTAAATCCCGCTCCTCAATGTACCATGCCGGTAACTTTGGAATACCCAGGTGGTTCCTTCCTCACGCAAGCCCTAGTTGACTCCGGGGCTGGGGGCAACTTCATTACCAAGGAATTGGTGCAACAGTTGAATCTCCCTACGCGACCTAGGACTCCTGCCTTGCGGATAACCTCTATTCAGGGTACTCCTTTATCAGGCTGCATCTCCACCGAGACCGTTCCGTTCATTTTGCAGACAGGCTTGTTACACACAGAGGAGATCTCCTTGCTAGTGTTGGAAAGAGCAGTACATCCGGTGGTTCTCGGGTTACCCTGGCTTCAGAAACACTCTCCTGTGATTCGCTGGAAAGATTTTCAGATTACCCAGTGGAGTTCGGAGTGTTTCCAATCCTGCCTCCAAGCGAAAAAATTCCAACGGATTCCGCTGGCCCACACCGTACCGGTATTACCGGCTCCGTATGCTGATTTTCAGGATGTTTTTTCCAAGGAAAAAGCGGAATTGTTGCCGCAACACCGACCTTTTGACTGTGCAATAGAGTTGCTTCCAGGTACTACTCCCCCCCGGGGACGAGTTTATCCTTTGTCTCAGCCAGAGACTCGGGCCATGTCCGCATATATCACCGAGAATCTGGCTAAGGGCTTCATACGCCCTTCCAAGTCTCCCGCCGGAGCAGGTTTCTTTTTTGTTGCCAAAAAAGATGGAGGCCTGCGGCCTTGCATTGATTACCGTGGTCTCAATGCTATCACCAAGAAGAACCGGTACCCGCTTCCCCTCATTCCGGAGTTGTTGGACAGACTCCAAGGAGCCCAAGTCTTCACGAAATTGGACCTCCGCGGCGCATATAATCTGGTTCGAATCCGTCCCGGGGACGAATGGAAGACGGCGTTCAACACCCGGGACGGCCATTATGAATATCTAGTAATGCCGTTTGGACTGTGCAACGCTCCCGCTGTTTTCCAGCACTTGATGAATGAGATTCTGCGTGACTTATTGCATTCCTGCGTAATCGTTTATTTGGACGACGTTCTCATACACTCTCCGGATCTTGCCTCCCATCGGCAACATGTGAGACAAGTACTCCAGATTCTACGAGACCACCATTTGTACGCTAAGTTCGAAAAATGTCTCTTTGAACAAGAGTCGTTACCCTTCCTCGGGTTTATTGTGTCTTCTACAGGTTTCCGGATGGACCCCAGCAAGGTATCCGCCATCAAGAAGTGGCCCCGACCTGAGGGGTTGAAAGCATTACAACGCTTTTTGGGGTTTGCCAATTTCTATAGACACTTTATTCCTCAGTACTCCCGCTTGGTGGCACCTTTAACCGCGCTAACTCGGAAAGGGGCAAACACTCGCCTTTGGCCTGAGGGAGCTTGTGAGGCTTTCGAACTGTTAAAGGAGGCGTTCCTCCAGGATACCTGTTTACGCCACCCAGATCCAACGCGGCCATTCTTTGTCGAAGTCGATGCCTCCAACATTGCTGTGGGAGCGGTCCTCTCACAAGTCTCTAACTCCGGTCATCTCCTACCCTGCTCCTATTTCTCTAGGAAGTTCTCCTCTGCCGAGTGCAATTATGGTATTGGGGACAAGGAGCTGCTGGCGGTCAAGCTTGCGCTGGAAGAATGGAGACAGTGGTTGGAGGGCTCCCTCCATCCGGTTATAATTTATACAGACCACAAGAACCTGGAGTTCCTTAACCAGGCCCAACGTCTTAACCCTCGACAAGCACGATGGTCCCTTTTCTTTAACCGCTTTAATTTCATTCTGAAATACCGACCCGCATTAAAGAATGTACGGGCTGACGCACTCTCCCGTTATGAACTTCAGGAGGAGAAGGAAGACCTCCCTCAACACATTATAGATCCTGCAAAAATCCAGTTAGCTAACACCACGGTTTCCACCCTAGGACGAGTGGTGGTTTCCCACAAGGATCGCAGAAGGGTGTTAGCTTGGGCCCATGACTCGCTTTCAGGAGGTCACGCCGGCAGGGAGAGGACGCTCGACTTGCTTAGCCGCTATTATTGGTGGCCTCGACTGCGACAAGATGTCCGAGTATATGTTGACTCATGCCCAGTATGTGCCCGGCAAAAACCGCCCTGTGGTCGGCCCTGGGGCCTCCTGCAGCCACTGCCTATTCCCGTGGAACCATGGTCCCACATAGCCACGGACTTTGTAGTGGACCTACCTCCCTCGGAAGGCAATACGGTGATTTGGGTAACGGTAGACCGTTTCTCTAAGATGATTCGCCTGGTACCCTTGCCTAAGCTGCCCTCTGCACCTGAACTCGCACTCCTGTTTATTACACACGTCTTCCGGGCTCATGGTCTACCACAGAGTATCGTTTCGGATCGTGGGTCGCAGTTTACGGCTCGTTTTTGGCGTGCCCTTTGCAAAAAATTTGGGGTCCAATTAAATTTATCCACGGCCTTTCACCCCCAGACTAATGGTCAGACGGAGCGCACGAACCGCACTCTCAAAGCCTTCCTCCGCAGTTTTATCTCCGAAAAAGGGAATAACTGGACTTCTCTCCTGCCTTGGGCCGAGTTCGCCTACAACAACCATACTCATGCTGCTACTGGACAAACCCCTTTCCAGATTGTGTATGGACGTCACCCAAGACCTCCTTTGCCGCTTCCGATTTCCATTCCATCACCTGCTGCCTTAAACACGGCGCAGCAAGTACATCATCTCTGGAGGAGGATTCAACTCAAACTGACCACCGCAGCAAAGAGGTCCCAGCAGTTTACCAATCGTCATCGACGGCCAGCGCCAGTTTTCCTGCCAGGTACCAAGGTGTGGTTAAGCACTCGGAACCTCCAACTACCTAACCGTTCTCGTAAGTTGGCCCCTCGATACTGTGGGCCTTTTCAGATTGCAGAGCGTATTGGGACCGTTTCCTACAGACTTCGCCTTCCGTCTTCACTTCGCATCCACAACGTGTTCCACGTCTCTTTGCTGAAACCGGTGGTACTGTCCCGGTACCATCATCCCTCCACGGATGCGCTATCCTCCCCTACATCTACAGAGCCTATGTATCAGGTACGAGAAGTCTTGGACGTTCGCTTCCACGCCCGTCGCTGGGAATACCTACTGGCTTGGGAGGGGTGTGGCTCCGAGGAGGACTCTTGGGAGCCAGCTCGGAACATCTTGGACAAATCCTTGCTCACTCAATTTCATCTGGCCCATCCCGGGAAACCTGGCCCTCGGCGGAGGGGGCGTAAGAGGGGGGGTACTGTTGCGGTCTCGGTCGCCACGCTGGCGCCCGAGGCCTTACCTTCTTCCCGGGTCTCGGGGAGCTGCCGTGTTCCGCGGCCTCAGGACCCCGGTCGCTGCGTTCCTCAGCCGTTCCGGTCCTCCGCGGGCCTGCAGGGTCTTCGGGCGCCATGCACCGGCTCCCACGCTGCCGCTGGCGTGCCCTTGCGGCCAGCCCCGCCCCCAGGCGCGCGCGCGACTGATCTCTGCTTTTAAAGCAACCAGCGCGGGAAAACCCGGCTCCTCCCTCCTCTGACGTCAGACGCTGCAGGGCTATTTAAGCTCTGCAGTCTCTTCCTTTCTTTGCCTTGCAACGAGGTTCTCTACTTCCTGTAGTTCTAAGTTGCACTCCTGCTTTGCCTGCTACCTGCCTTGACCTCTGATTGCCTGACTCCGCTTGCCTGCTACCTGCCTTGACCTCTGATTGCCTGACTCCGCTTGCCTGCTACCTGCCTTGACCTCTGATTGCCTGACTCCGCTTGCCTGCTACCTGCCTTGACCTCGGATTGCCTGACTCCGCTTGCCTACTACCTGCCTTGACTCCGGTTCGTATTTGACCTGCTTGTCTTCAGCCTGCCTTGACCTCGGACCGTGATCCCGACTTCAGCTTGCTCGTTGTCTGCCCAGACTCCAGTCCGGATTCCACTCCTGGGTTTCTTCGTTCTCACCTAAGTCCCAGCGGTCCGGGTCCCTACGGGCTTCTCCTGGGGGGACCTCGGGCTTCCAGGGCGAAGCCTCCTAAGTCCTAGCAACCCGGGCTCCCACAGCTCCTCTGGAGGAGTCTCGGGTTTCCAGGTGAAGATCCTTTTGCCCAGTGGGAGTTCTGCCTACCGACTGTTCCTTCGGGCCGGTCGGCTCAAGGATCCACATCCGGATTTTCTCCAGCATAACACCAACCCACTCATGATTTTGTAAATTTCTATCATATCTCATCATAGCCATCTCTGTGTTACAATTGGCAGCTCACAGACTGGCCCCATGAGCTACCTCGCTTATCACTGCTGCTGTGCTGCTCCAATGTGGCAGGATGCCACCATGACCCTAGCTTCCAGGTGTCTATCCTTAGGTGTGCACATACCCATGGCACATACCCATGTGCACACCTGATGATATCACACAGGTGTGCACATACCCATGGCTGCTCCTGATGATATCACACAGCCTCCACATATAAGAGCTCTTCAGACTGCTAGTCTTTGCCTCAGCAACACACCTGCAGTGCATGTTGCCAGCATGCTTGTTCCTTGTTCCGTCTTGCAGCCTTGCCTCGTCCAGCCTTGCTTTGCCTCATCTTCTAGCCATGCCTCATTTACCAGTCTTGCCTTGTCTTCCAGTCCAAACTCGTCTTGTCTTCCAGCCCAGCTTTGTCTTGTCACCTGGTCCAACTTCGTCCAGTCTGTCTTCCTTGTTCCTTCCTCAGTGTCTCCTGTGTGTCCATGTCTCACTTGTCTTGCTGCTCCGGATCTGACCTCTTGCCTGGATCTGACCACTATTGCCTGCCACCTAGATCTTGACCTCTTGCTGGGACCTTACCATGATTTCTTGCTGCCTTGATACTGGCTGCGACATCTGTTCCAGGGCCCTGCCTGAGTCCTGCCAGCCACTAGAACCCAAGGGCTCAATCCAAGGCAGAGGCAGCTGGTATAGATGAAGCTCTTGTCAGGCCCATTATCAAGTCCGTTTGCCCGTTGCCGGCGTAGGCCTTGTGGGTTTGCCCTTGAGGCTATGTCAACTACATAGCAGCACTAAGAGCCAACACATCCTATATCTATTACAGATTGCTGAGACTATGAGCTCGGCAAACTCAGCCCAGGCTGCTACCCTGGCCTTAATAGCTCACCAGTTGCAGCAGCAGCAGCAATGTCAACTTGACCAGATAATCAGCTTCTTGTGTGGCATGGTTGCCCTTCCACTTTTGTTGATTCTAGCTCTGACTCCATCGATCCAGCCTATTACTTCCACGTTCCACTTGCTTCCACCTCCAATGTATGATAGGGATCCTAGAAGCTGTAAAGGCTTTCTTAACCAGTGTCGGATGTAATTTGAGCTGCAGACATTATTATTTTGACAGACCGAGTCAAGGCAACTTACATTCTTTCCTTGCTGGGTGGCATTGCACTGGCTTGGATTCCCCCCCTTTGGGAAAGGGATGACCCACTCTTGGGAAATCTGGCACATTTTCTGTAAGAGTTTTGACAAGTATTTGACGAGCCAGATTGCACAACTTCTAAGTCTTCTGAACATCTTCAGGTCAGACAAGGCTCCCGGTCTGTTTAGGAATATGTAGGGATGTGAATCGTTTTTTAACGATTAAAATTATCGTCCGATAATTTTAATATCGTCTTAAATCGTTATAGAACACGATACAATAGAAATTCTAACGATTTATCGTTAAAAATCATTAAATCGTGTTAGTGCGCACTAACGGGAGTTAGTGCGCACTAACTCCGAGTTAGTGCGCACTAACTCGAGTTAGTGCGCACTAACTGAAAATGATACAAATTGACACTTTCAGGTCAGTAAAGGTCAGTTAGGAATGAATATGTGTTCCTATTGGCTGGCTGCCCTCTTATCTATTGATGTTAACCAGGTTCCCACTGAGGTGATGGTTGGGGGGATGGGAAATGGAAATGGAAACTCAGGAACACTAACAGAAAATGATACAAATTATTGACACTATCCAGGTCAGTAAAGGTCAGTTAGGAATGAATATGTATTCCTATTGGCTGGCTGCCCTCTTATCTATTGATGTTACCAAGCTTCCAACTGAGGTGATGGTTGGGGGGATGGGAAATGAAAACTGTTGGTAGTTGACAAAAAAAGTAATGTGATCAGTCAATATGACTAGAACCTGTGCCCTATTCCTGATACCAGGGGTGTTGTGATCTTCCTGCACTCAGTGCCCTATCCCTGATACCAGTCTGAGACAGCTCCCTCCCTGCATTACTAGTGAGAGGCTGGCTTCACAGACAGGGGGGAGCTGCCTGACCCTCACTCCTGACTTCCCCCATGTCCCAGCTAGTGAATGGTGTGTGGGTGAGGGGGGGGGAGGATGGTGAAGTCTGAGACAGCTCCCTCCCTGCATTACTAGTGAGAGGCTGGCTTCACAGACAGGGGGGAGCTGCCTGACCCTCACTCCTGACTTCCCCCATGTCCCAGCTAGTGAATGGTGTGTGGGTGAGGGGGGGGGGGGGAGGATGGTGAAGTCTGAGACAGCTCCCTCCCTGCATTACTAGTGAGAGGCTGGCTTCACAGACAGGGGGGAGCTGCCTGACCCTCACTCCTGACTTCCCCCATGTCCCAGCTAGTGAATGGTGTGTGGGTGAGGGGGGGGGGGAGGATGGTGAAGTCTGAGACAGCTCCCTCCCTACATTACTAGTGAGAGGCTGGCTTCACAGACAGGGAGGAGCTGCCTGACCCTCACTCCTGACTTCCCCCATGTCCCAGCTAGTGAATGGTGTGTGGGTGAGGGGGGGGGGGGGAGGATGGTGAGGTCTGAGACAGCTCCCTCCCTGCATTACAAGTGAGAGGCTGGCTTCACAGACAGGGGGGAGCTGCCTGACCCTCACTCCTGACTTCCCCCATGTCCCAGCTAGTGAATGGTGTGTGGGTGAGGGGGGGGTGGGGGTGGGGAGGATGGTGAAGTCTGAGACAGCTCCCTCCCTGCATTACTAGTGAGAGACTGGCTTCACAGACAGGGGGGAGCTGCCTGACCCTCACTCCTGACTTCCCCCATGTCCCAGCTAGTGAATGGTGTGTGGGTGAGGGGGGGGGGAGGATGGTGAAGTCTGAGACAGCTCCCTCCCTGCATTACTAGTGAGAGGCTGGCTTCACAGACAGGGGGGAGCTGCCTGACCCTCACTCCTCCGGGGTATTGTGATCTTCCTGCACACAGTGCCCTATCCCTGATACCAGGGGTGTTGTGATCTTCCTGCATGCAGTGCCCTATCCCTATTAATACCAGGAGTGTTGTGATCTTCCTGCATGCAGTGCCCTATCCCTAATACCAGGGGTGTTGTGATCTTCCTGCACACAGTGCCCTATTCCTGATACCAGGAGTGTTGTGATCTTCCTGCATGCAGTGCCCTATCCCTGATACCGGGATGTGTGCAAGAAGATCCCAACACCCCCGGTATCAGGAATAGGGCACTGTGTGCAGGAAGATCACAACACCCCTGGTATTAGGGATAGGGCACTGTGTGCAGGAAGATCACAACACTCCTGGTATTAATAGGGATAGGGCACTGTGTGCAGGAAGATCACAACACCCCTGGTGCCAGGGTTAGGGCACTGTGTGCAGGAAGATCACAACACTCCTGGTATTAATAGGGATAGGGCACTGTGTGCAGGAAGATCACAACACCCCTGGAGCCAGGGTTAGGGCACTGTGTGCAGGAAGATCACAACACTCCTGGTATTAATAGGGATAGGGCACTGTGTGCAGGAAGATCACAACACCCCTGGTGCCAGGGTTAGGGCACTGTGTGCAGGAAGATCACAACACTCCTGGTATTAATAGGGATAGGGCACTGTGTGCAGGAAGATCACAACACTCCTGGTATTAATAGGGATAGGGCACTGTGTGCAGGAAGATCACAACACCCCTGGTGCCAGGGTTAGGGCACTGTGTGCAGGAAGATCACAACACTCCTGGTATTAATAGGGATAGGGCACTGTGTGCAGGAAGATCACAACACTCCTGGTATTAATAGGGATAGGGCACTGTGTGCAGGAAGATCACAACACTCCTGGTATTAATAGGGGTAGGGCACTGTGTGCAGGAAGATCACAACACTCCTGGTATTAATAGGGATAGGGCACTGTGTGCAGGAAGATCACAACACTCCTGGTATTAATAGGGATAGGGCACTGTGTACATGAAGATCACAACACCCCTGGTGCCAGGTTAGGGCACTGTGTACAGGAAGATCACAATACCCCTGGTATCAGGGTTAGGGCACAAGTTCTAGTCACATTGACTGATCACATTACTTGTTTTGTCAAGCTACCAACTGTTTCCATTTCCCATCCCCCATATACTGTCAGTGGGAAGCTTGGTAACATGAATAAATAAGAGGGCAGCCAATAGGAATACATATTCATTCCTAAACTGACCTTAACTGACCTGAAAATTATCAAATTGTATCATTTTCAGTTAGTGCGCACTAACTCCCAGTTAGTGCGCACTAATCGGAAAAAACGATTTTTAACGATTTTTTAACTAAAAAATCGTGCCAAACACGATTTTCTTGCCCTGCCACACGATTTCTATCGTTAAGACGATATGGAAAACGATTCACATCTCTAATATGTGGTGCACTTCCGCACCTTGGCCTCCAAACTTCACTGGGGCAGGAATAGCCTGATTGCAATTTTCTGACAAGGACTTTCAGAATGTATTAAAAATGAGCTGGCTACCTGAGACCTACGATCTACCCTGGAGGGGCTGACCAGACTAGCTGTGCGAATAGACTTGAGATTCCAGGAATGAGCCAAAGAGAGATGCTCAGCTTGCCAAATCACCTGTTCAGTATCCAACCTTATGGAACTAATGCTGGCTTCAGAACCTGCTAGCAGCCCAGAGGAGTGGATCGCATTAAGCTATCTCTAGAAAAGAAGCAGAGGCCTCGTCATCTCCAATTATGCTTGTATTGTGATACATCAGGGTACTTCGCTGACCATTGTCCAGTCAAGCCGTGAAAAATCCTGAATCCTGGGTGTGGTGCAAGGGGCCACCCTAGCGTGCTCCTGCACATCTCCCCAATTTCTTGTACCTGTGCATCTTTTGCTCAGAGACACTCACCTTGACGCTCAAGCCTTTCTTGACACCAGAGCCTGAAGAAAATTTACTGCTGAATCTCTGGTACAGCAGTATGGGATTCCAACAATTCCCCTAGATCCAGCAATCATGATTTCCTGCATCTATCGAGAATCTTTGCCTGGAGATTCAATGAAGTCTACGATTCCCCTGTCCATGCAGACTGGCATCCTGCATGGGGAACGGATCTCTCTGTATGTTCTGCCTAAAGCAATTAATAATATCATCCTGGGCCTACCCTGGTTCCATCAGCACAAGGGTAGGCCCAGGATGACTGGTGAACTCTACCAAGAACATTGTCTGCCCAAAGCTCAGTCTGCAATCTCCTTGGCAAGAATCGTGGACCCTGACTCGCTTGCTCCACCCACTTTCCCTACAGATGCCACTATTTACTAACACACTGATGCTCCTATGGCAGTTAGTTTGGGTTGGTACGCCTTCCATGTGAGATGACCCAACCCTTACCAAGTCTTGAAACAGAGGACTCAGACCTTTCCACCAGTGGTGGAGGGTATCCACAATCAGTTGCCTGTGGATGAAGTTCTGTTCTATTCATCTTGGGGCTAGTGGACACCTATGCCCATTGCTTGCCTGAGGCACTTTGGCAATGTGATTCAATCAAGGCTGAGCTACTCTTCAAAGGATGAAGTTCATCCTACAAGCCCTTCAACTTTTAGAGGAGTTCCACAAAAAAATCCCCAGAAAGCCAAGGCTCAGAAGATGGGGGAGGTAACTTTGTAGGCAAAGTCCTGTTATGATCAGCAACTCGCAGAATGGCCTCTTAAGCTGCCTCACTCACAACTGCTTCTGCACCGCTCCAACGTGGCAGGACATCGCCATGACCCCAGCTTCTGGATGTCCTTCCTTGGGCATGTGCGTGCTCAACAGTCTATCTCTTAAAGGGCCCATGGTGGGAAAGCCCCCATGGTGCCTCCTTATGATATCACACAGCCTCGACATATAAGGGCTCCTCAGACATTTAGTTCTCTCCTCAGCAACGGGTCTCCAGCATTCCCTGCAGTACATGTTTCAGCGTTCCTGTTCCTTGTTCCATCTTCCAGCCTTGCCTCATCCAGTTTTGCCTCACCCAGCCTTGTCTTCCCTCACCTTGCAGCCTTGCCTTGCCTTGTCCAGCTTTGCCTTTCCTCATCTTCCAGCCTTGCTTCACCTTCCAGCCTTGCATCATCTAGCCTTGCCTTATCTTTCAGTCCAGCCTTGTCTTTTCTTCCAGACCAGCCTTGTCTTGTCACCTGGTCCAGTCTGTCTTTTTTGTCTCATCCTCAGTATCTCTTGTGTATCCACATCTCCCTTGGCTTACTGCTCCAGACCTGACCTTTTGCCTGGACCTGACTGTGATTGCCTGCTGCCTGTATCTTGACCTCTAGACTGGACGTGAAGATGATTGCCTGCCGCCTGGATCTTGACTTCTCGCTTGGACCTGACCACAATTGCCTGTAGCCTGGGCTTTATCTACGACCTCCAACCCAGGGCCTTGCCTAAGTCCTGTTGACTGCCAGAACCCAAAGGCACAGCCCAAGCGGGAGGCGCTAGTATAGGTGAAGCCCCAGTCTGGCCCATTATCAAGTCCATTCACCTGCTGCCAGCATAGGCCTCGGGGGTTCACTCTCGAGACTGCATCAACTACGCTGCAGCACTAAGAGCTCACACAATCCATATCTATTATTTATACTCTTTTCCAAACTGAAGAGCCCTGACCTGTGTAGCCTCTCTTCATAGTACAGATTTTCCATTCCCTTTATAATTTTTGCCATCCTCCTCTGCACCTTTTCTAGCTCTGCTAAGTCTTTCTTGAGATCGGGCAACCAGAAGTACAAACAACGCTCAAATTCAGTTATACCATGCCTTAATACAGACACATTATGATATTTTCCATTTTATTTTCCATTTCTTTTCAGATCATGCCTAACAATCTATTTGCTTTTTTGATGACTGCCATGCACTGAGCAGAGGATTTCAACCTATTGTCCATAAGGATTCCATGATCCTTTTCTTGGGTAATTACTTCCAATACAGAACCCAGCATTGTGTACCTGTAGTGGGATTATTTTTCCCTATGTCTATCACTTTGTATTTTTCCATGTTAAATTTAATCAGTCATTCAATTGCCCAGTCTCCTAGTCTTACAAGGTCCTTCTGCAGTTCCTCGCAATTTGCTGCTGTTTTAACAACTTTGAATAATTTTGTGTCATCTGCAAATTTGATCCCTCATCCCCTTTTCCTGATCATTTATGAATATGTTAAACAGCTTAGTTTCCAGTACTGATCCTTGTGGTCCTCCACTGTTGACCTTTGTCCATTTGGAAAACTGACCATTTAATCCTACCTTCTGTTTCTGGACTTTTAACCAGTTACAAATCTACAATAGAACACTGTCTCCTATACCAATACTTTGTAATTTTCTGACAATTACCTCATGGCGGATTTTGTTAAACATCTTCTTGAAAATCCAACTATACTACATCAACCAGCTTATCTTTACATGCTTCTTTATACCTTCAAAAAATTCTAAAAGATTGGTAAGACAAGTCTTCCTCTTGCTAACAATATAGAAACATAGAAATGACGGCAGAAGAAGACCAAACGGCCCATCCAGTCTGCCCAGCAAGCTTCACACATTTTTTTTCTCATACTTATCTGTTTCTCTTAGCTCTTTGGTTCTATTTCCCTTCCACCCCCACCATTAATGTAGAGAGCAGTGATGGAGCTGCATCCAAGTGAAATATCAAGCTTGATTAGTTAGGGGTAGTAACCGCCGCAATAAGCAAGCTACACCCATGCTTATTTGTTTTACCCAGACTATGTTATTCAGCCCTTATTGGTTGTTTTTCTTCTCCCCTGCCGTTGAAGCAGAGAGTTATGCTGGATATGCGTGAAGTATCAGTTTTTCTTCTCCCCTGCCGTTGAAGCAGAGAGCTATGCTGGATATGCGTGAAGTATCAGTTTTTCTTCTCCCCTGCCGTTGAAGCAGAGAGCTATGCTGGATATGCATTGAAAGTGAAGTATCAGGCTTATTTGGTTTCGGGTAGTAACCACCGTAACAAGCTTTGTGAGTGCAAATCCTTTTTTCCACATTTCCTCTTGCTGTTGAAGCTTAGAACGATGTTGGAGTCACAGTAACCATGTGTATGTTTATTGAATAAGGGTATTATTGTCGTTGTTTTTGGATCATTAAAACCTTTCAAGTATCTGAAAGTCTGTATCATATCACCTCTGCTCCTCCTTTCCTCCAGGGTGTACATATTTAGATTATTCAATCTCTCCTAATAAGTCATTTGATGAAGACCTTCCACCTTTTTGGTCGCCCTTCTCTGGACCACCTCCATCTTGTTCCATGAAGCCATCTATATGGCCAGTGATTTTGTGGCCAATATTCAGCTACTTATCAGCTTGGCTAGTTTGCCAGATAAACATATTTGGCTATCTTAAAGTTAGCTGCATATGTTTACGCAGCTAACTTTAGGACAGCCCTATGGCATGAACAGAGTTAGATGTATAAGTTAAGGAGCTAACTTTGAATATTGGAGTTAACCACATAACTTATGTGGCCAAATCCACTCCTTCCCAAAACACCTCCCACCTGCCCCTGGAATGCCCCCATCTTTTGCAGCTAACTTTTATCTGCATAATGAGTTATGTGGCTAGAATTTAGCCACTTACGGCTTTTATTAACACTGGTTAGCCAATCAGATGGACAACTTTTCAGTTAATCATCTAAATGGCTTTTGAATATTGACCTCCATATTTTTAAGAATGACTTCTACTATTTTGATGGGCACTGATGTCAGGCTCACTGGTTTATATGTGGATCACCCTTGCAGCCCCCTTTTTAAAAATCGGATTCACATTGTTAACCTTCTAGTTTTCAGGAATCATGACTGTTTTAAATGATAGGTTACAAATTAGTAACAGGTAAGTAATTTCATATTTCAGTACTTTTATATTAAAAAGCACCAGTCCAAATACAGATCCCTGAGGCACTCCACTGTTTACCTTTTTCCACTGTGAAAACAGACCATTTAATCCTACTCTCTGTTTCCTGCCTTTTAACCATCTTGTAATCCACAAAAGGACACTGCCTCCTATCCCATGACTTTTTAGTTTTCTTAGAAGCCTCTCGTGTGGGACTTTGTCGAATGCCTTCTGAAAATCGAAATACACCACATCTACCGGTTCTCCTTTGTCCACATGTTTATTCACCCTTCAAAAAAATGAAGGAGATTTGTGAGGCAAGACTTCCCTTGGGTAAATCCATGCTGTCTGTGTCCCATTAAATGATGTCTAAATGTTTTGTGATTTTATTCTTTATAACAGTTTCCAAACTTTTTCCCAGCACTGAAGTCAGGCTCACTGGTCTATAGTTTCCCAGATCATTCCTGGAACCCTTTTTAAATATTGGGGTTACATTAGCCATCTTCCAGTCTTCAGATACCACAGATGATTTTAATGATACTTTATTTGTTAAGCTTATAATGTTAAAACCTCTGTTGTCTGCTCTCACATGGGCCGATACAGTAAGGTGCGGTAGAAAGAGGTGCATTAGGGCCGGGTGCACCTGCGTTTGCTGCACGACCAGTTCGGATCACATACC
This sequence comes from Rhinatrema bivittatum, assembly GCF_901001135.1. Taxonomy (NCBI): domain Eukaryota; kingdom Metazoa; phylum Chordata; class Amphibia; order Gymnophiona; family Rhinatrematidae; genus Rhinatrema; species Rhinatrema bivittatum. Next base: position 701,290,183 of record NC_042616.1, read on the forward strand.
ACTCGATACTCTATTTAAATGGCATGCAAATGCAAGCCGTGTCCAACGAGTGTCCAACGTGCGTCCATGAAGCGCAATCCATTTTACCGCCTCCCGGGCCCTATCAGGCTTGGCTGCATCAGTCCAAGAGCATCGATGAGCTTTGGAATCATTAGCCTCTTTGGTTGAAGAGCTACGTTCACAGCTGTGTGATACAGCTCTGGCCAATACCGTGGGCCTGTCAGCCTCCTTGCTACCCAGAGCAACATTGGCTCTCCCAGCACCTCCTCGATTCAACAGGGATCCATGCCTCTGTCGAGGCTTCCTTAATTAGTGCTTCATGCAATTTGCACTGCAACCCTCCTTGTTCCTAAAGGAGGCCACAAAAGTGACCTTCATCCTTTCCCGCCTTGAGGGAAAGGCTCTCCCATGGGCTTCTCGGTTGTGGGAACAATCCGACCTCATGCTCTCCCAGTTGTCTGAATTTGTCACTGTCTTCAAGCAGACCTTCGGAGACCTGGGCCACCAAGCAGTAGCCAGCCATAACCTCCTCCACTTTCGTCAAGGGTCAAAAATCCTCTACGAGTACACGGTGGAATTCAGGACCCTGGCTACTGAACTCGGGTGGCAAGAAGAATGTCTGCAAGCCATCTTCCTAGATGGTTTCTCCAGTGCTATCAAAGATGAACTCGCCGTCCGTGAGACTCCCACGTCTCTAGAGGACCTGATCTCCCTCACCAGGAAGATCGACCACCAACTCCAGCAATGATGCCTAGATATAAAGGCCTCTCAATCTCCTACTCCACACCCCCATCCAAGGCTTTCTTGTCACCACCATTGCATACTGAAGAACCCATGCAGGTTAACTGTGGGCGACTGTCTTTGACTGAATGTCTTCGTCTGAGAAAGGAAGGTCTCTGCCTTTACTGTGGTGCTTCCGGACATCTTCAGCAGTCTTGCCCTGTTCGGCCGGGAAACTGTCACCGGTTCCCAACTTCTGCTTCCAATTTACCATGGCATCGAGTCTCAATCCTTCGCCACCACTGCCCTTGTTGATACAAGGGCAAGTGGCAGCTTCATCATGGATGACATCGTCAAGCTCCTGAACATCCCTCTACTGCCACTGGAGGTGAATCTCTGCATTGCGTCCATCCAAGGAGAACACCTTCCAGGACTCATCACCCATCAAACAGTGGCCATCCACCTTACCGTGGGCACTCTCCACAAGGAGGAGATTTCCTTCTGTGTGCTGAAGCGTTCAACACACCCTGTCATCCTGGGGCTGCCCTGGTTCCAGGTCCATGGACCTCAATTTGATTGGCATTCTCTGCAGTTGGTGCAATGGGTTCCCAAATGCCAGAAGACCTGTCTACGACAAGTATCCCCAGTGGAAACCATCATGAAGTCTACCACCCTTACTGGGTTGCCTACCCAGTACGCTGAGTTTGAAGATGTCTTCTCGAAGCAGAAGGCAGACACATTACCTCCACTGTGCAAACTGAATTGCCCTATAGAACTTCTGCTGGGCACAATGCCTCCCAAGGGCAGAACCTACCCATTGTCTCGCCCAGAGACCTTCACCATGTTCGAGTATATTAAGGAGAAAAAGGGTTCATTAGACCCTCCACTGGAGCAGGCTTTTTCTTCGTCAAGAAAAAAGATGGAGGACTACGTCCCTGTATTGATTATAGAGGGCTTAATGCCATCACCCGAAAAGACAGATACCCATTACCCCACATCAGCAAGTTGTTTGATCACCTCCAAGGGGCTTGGATCTTTACCAAATTGGATCTGAGAGGTGCATACAATTTGGTATGTATCAAGACAGAAGATATCTGGAAAACAGCTTTTATCACTAGGGATGGTCACTAAAAGTACATCGTGATGCCCTTCGGCCTATGTAATGCCCCTGCTGTCTCAACATCTCATGAACGAAATCCTCCGAGATCTCCTATATTCCTTTGTAGTCGTATACCTGGACGACATCCTGATCTTTTCAAAAGATCTAGAATCACATCGTGATCATGTCAAGACTGTACGTCACGCCTAAGAGAGAACCAGCTCTACGCCAAATTGGAAAAATGCATCTTCGAGCAAAATCGTCTGCCCTTCTTAGGGTGTATCATCTCCAACAAGGGATTCTCCATGGATCCAGAAAAACTTCAAGGTATCCGAGACTGGCTCCAGCTTTGCAACGCTTCCTTGACTTTATGCTCTGTGCTTTGCAACGCTTCCTTGGCTTTATGAACTATTATATAAGCTTTATTGCTAATTATTCTACCCTAGCCGCTCCGCTCACCACCATGACAAAGAAAAGGGCTAACACCCATGTGTGGACTCCCAAGGCACAAGCCACCTTTCATATGCTAAAAGAAGCATTCTGTTCCAGCCCTTGCCCTCAACATCTGGACCCTAGACGCCCATTCATCGTAGAAGTCGACGCATATGCTATTGGAGCAGGGGCAGTGCTAAGTCAATTTTCTCCCAAGGGTACATTGATCCCATATTCATTCTATTCATACAAGTTCTCGCCTACTGAACAGAACTATACAGTCAGAGATCAGGAACTCCTAGCGGTCAAATTGGCCCTCCAAGAGTGGCACCCCTGGAGGGAAGGGAAGCAACACAAATTCACCATTTTCACCAATCATAAGAATCTTGAACATCTAAAAGAAGCACAACTCCTGAATCCAAGGCAAGCCCAATGAGCGCTGTTCTTTGAGAGATTTAATTTTGAACTGCACTATCGACCGGCCTTGAAAAACCTTTGCGTAGATGCGCTTTCCAGATCCTTCGAACCTGAAGATATTCCCGATGTCCCTAGACATATCATTGACCCTGCCTGTGTATCCATCGCAGTGACCACCACGGTCTCTGCTGGAAAGACCATCGTTCCACATAGATTACGTGAGCGGGTTCTCCAATGGGCCCATGAGTCTAAGCTGGCTGGACATCCGGGCTGTGCCAGAACCCTCGAGATGTTGCAGAGATTCTACTGGTGGCCCAGTATGGTGCAAGACTCCTGCAACTACATAAATTCATGTCCCATCTGTGCCCAACAGAAACCCACTACAGGACGTCCATGGGGTCTCCTCCAACCGCTTCCTGCTCCCACCGAACCTTGGTCAAGTATATCCATGGATTTTATCACAGACCTTCCACTGTCACAGAATAATACCGTGATCTGGGTTGCCATTGACCGTTTCTCTAAAATGGGTCACTTCATCCCCCTGTGAAGCCTTCCGTCAGCCCCAGAGTTGGCAAATTGTTTCTAAAACATGTCTTCCGCCTCCATGGTCTCCCAAAGAGATTATCTCAGACCGAAGACCTCAATTCACTGCAAGGTACTGGTGCTCTTTATGTAAAAAGTTCAACATCACCTTGACTTTTACGTCAGCCTATCACCCCCAGGCCAACGACCAAGCAGAAAGAACTAATCGGACCCTGAAGACTTTCCTCTGTTCATGTGTGAACGATCAACAGGACAACTGGTCCAATCTGCTGCCTTGGGCAGAATTGTCGCATAATACCCACATTACTGCTACCACCGATGTATCACCATTTTCCTTGGTGTTTGGTCGACAACCATGCTTATTGCTGCCAGTACTCCTTCTGTTCCCTCACCAATCGCTCCGTTCATGGCCCACACCATTCGTCAGGTGTGGAACCAATTCAAGGAACGCCTCAACCAGGCCGCTGAACACTCCAAATGGACTTCAGATGCCCACAGATGTCCCGCACCACTCTTCCGTCCTGGCCAGAAAGTGTGGCTAAGCACTCATCATATAAGACTGCGACTCCCTTCACACCGCCTGGCACCAAAGTTCATTGGCCCATTCCCAGTCCTACGGAGAGTGGGAGAGGTGTCCTACCAGTTACAACTGCCACGTGCCATGGGCATTCATAACACCTTCCATGTTTCTTTGTTGAAGCTGCTAGTCTTATCCTGGCCCTCTCGAAGAGATCTGTCACTACCCCGGATCTCCACTGAACCTGATGCAACTCTTCAGGTAAGAGAAGTCCTTGACATCCGTCGGCTTCGAGGCAGATGGGAATACCTCTTATCCTGGGAGGGTTACGGAGCCAAGGAGAACTTGTGGGAACCTTTCCACAATATCCTTGACAAGTACCTCCTTAGAGCCTTCCACAAGGCTCACCCTGAAAAACCTCGCCCACGTAAAGAGGGAGGCCTAGAAGGGGGGTACTGTTGCATACCCCATCTATGCTCGGGCTGCGCACGAGCCTGCTCACCTTTCCAACTCCACTGCAGATCCCGAGTTGGCCTCTCCAGCAGCAGCCGCAAGCTCCACCAGGCCTCGTGTTCCTCAGCAGCAGTCGCCGGCCTTCCTCAGTACATCAGGTCTCGCTTGTGGTACAGAGGTTAAGGCTGAAGAGACTCTGATCTATTATAGAGTCAATAAGAGACCTTGATCATAAGGTTGTGGGTTCAAGCCCCCACACTGGTGCTTCCAAGAATAATTGATTCCAAGCTCATGGGTTCAAGCCCCACATCTATGAAGCCAAGAACACTTGATTCCAAGCTCGTGGGAACAAGCCCATACTTTAAGGAATTCCAAGAACATCAATGACAATTGGAACAGTTCTTCACCCTGGACACTGCTCCTGTTGACCATCTCCTGGAGTCATGCCATTCCATCCAGTATCCTGGCCCTGGCCAGGTTAGGATTACCATAGAGCACAGCATCAGGTTGACAATGTGTGTGTACTGAGTTTTCCTCCATGTCTCATAGTCTTGTTCCAGCATCCTTGTGTTCCAGCTTCTGTCTGTTCCTGTGTTCCCCCAGGTAGTACCTCTTGGACTGACTCTCTGATACTGACCTTTGTCAGACTCCTTGACTACACTGATCACTGCCCGGATTCTGACCTTTGCCTGCCTCCTTGACCATATCTGACCCCTGCTTTGGCTGACTACTCTCATGGCAGTGATGCTTTTACTCCCCATGTCTGTGCCATTTGCCACAAACACATAGCCAGAGATGGAATATAGAAAGAAGCATCTCTCTAACCTATGAGCCAACCATCACCATACAGGCCGTCCCCAAAATTTCCACACAGGCCCAATTGCCTAAGTATATAGGAATTGTGCGCAGTTCCCGGGTACCTGGCCACCACATCAAGAATGTGCATTCAAGTGTCAAAGACCACTTACACTTTGATGAAGTGGAAGAGCTTTCTGTTGCAGTACATCTCCTCCCTGTCACAGGGTGGAAGGATGGCCACGTGAGTAAAGTCGATAGCTCCCAGAACATTGGGAAAGTTTGCAAAGGCATAAAAGCCTCTTTTCAAGTCCATCAAGTCCTACCTGTCCTGAGGAAATGCTATGTAAAAATTAATGTGGTTAGAAACTGCTGTGATGACCCGGTCCAGACAGCATGAAAAAGTGGTTTGGGGCATTCCCCCCACGACCCCTACTATCACCGTATCCATGATATGATATTCGATGCGAAGGCACTTTTCTCTTGCGTTTCAGAACTCACCAAAACTGCCCCCCCTATCTTTCCCGATGATACAGCCCAATCGAAAGCTAATGAGCTGGCATTATTCTTTCAGAATAAAATCTCAAACACCCTAGCCAAATTACCTACCTACCCAAACTCACTGCCTCCAGATACCCCCCACTGACCAAACACAGACATAAGGTTGGAATCCTTTGACCCAACCCACACTATAGAGGTGGAAAGTCTGATAAAAAGAATGAAACCTTCGACCCACCCGCTGGACCAAATCCCCTCCAAATTCCTGGTTCTCATTCCAGAATACATCTCCAAATATCTAGCTGATATTATCAACTGTTCCCTCTCACAAGGAATATTCCCAGACATTCTCAAATCAGCCACACTTAAACCCATTCTCAAAAAACCGAACTTGGATCCAGATGACCTCAACAACTACCGCCCCATTTCAAATCTCTCGTTTATAGCCAAGATCATGGAGAAAATTGTAAATAAGCAGCTTTCAGACTACCTGGAGGACCATAATATCCTACACCCATCACAATACGGCTTCTGGAAAGATCACAACACTGAAACCCTCCTCATCTCACTCCTTGATCAAATCTACATTGGTTTCGACAAAGGTCAATCATTCCTTCTAGCCCTTCTTGACATCTCCGCAGCTTTCGATACTGTAAATCACAATACTCTATTAAACCGGCTATCAGATATAGGGATTGCTGGATCAGCTCTCAAATGGTTCGACTCTTTCCTTAGCAACAGAGGGTATAAGGTTAAAATCAATAACAAGGAATCCTCTCAGACTAAAGCCCCATTCGGAGTTCCTCAGGGCTCCTCCTTGTCACCCACCCTATTTAACATCTATTTACTCCTTCTCTGCCATATCCTCTCAAATTTAAATCTTAAGTTCTATATATATGCAGACGATGTACAAATTTTAATCCCCATTTCCAGATCACTGGACTTTACACTCAAATTATGGAACTCTCATCTACAAACGATCAACCTCCATCTTTCAAGCATTAACCTGGTACTCAACACTTCCAAGACTGAACTACTGCTAATCACCCCTGAAGGCAGTCCCTTCCATAACCAACTGCATTCTAACATACAAATAGCCCATACCCGAGATCTTGGAGTTATAATAGATAGTCACTTGAACCTAAAGCAGTTTATAAGATATACAACAAGGGAGGGCTTCTACAAGCTACAAGTACTCAAAAAACTCAAACCGCTTCTATTTCATTACGATTTCAGATCGGTCCTTCAAGCCATTCTTTTCTCCAAAATAGACTACTGCAACTCCATCTTGCAAGGTCTACCAACTTCTACTATAAAATCTCTCCAGTTGCTCCAAAATGCAGCGGCGAGAATTCTAACAAATACTAATCACCGAGCGCATATCTCCCCCATCCTAAAAGATCTTCACTGACTCCCAGTAAACTTCAGGATCCTTCATAAATCACTGACAATTATCCATAAAAATATTCACCATCAAACTCCATTAGATCTTTCACACCCTCTCAAATTGCATTCGACGACCAGACTCTTAAGAGATGCCTACAAGGGATCCTTACATGTTCCCCCAATAAAAACAGTTCACCACTCAAACATCAGAGACAGGACATTCTCTATCTCAGGACCTTCCATCTGCAATGCCATGCCTCCGGACCTCAGGCAGGAAACCTATCTACTAACTTTCAAAAAGAAACTAAAGACATGGCTATTCTGCCGAGCCTTCCCAGATACCAGCTCTACAGTCTGACTTAGAATCCTCATATCACTTATGTAAATAATCAAACGCTATTCTTGCTCACATCTTATCTTGAGGTTTGGCCTCTGCCTCCATCCCATACTCCATTGTATATAGTAATTTATTGTATTTAATAATTTATCTTTCGTTCTCCCCCTCTTTTTTTTCCTTCTCCCAGTTAAGGCAACCTTGTTATAATGTAACTTTTATGCTCCTTCTAAATGTCTCTTGTTGAATTGTTGGTTATAGTTCTGCTTAGTTCGATGTAAACCGAGTTGATTTGATCTGTATCAAGAAAGTCGGTATATAAAAGCCTTAAATAAATAAATAAATAAATAAATAAAATATCATTTGCAAGGAGCTAGTTGCCATGAAATGCAGGGTAGACAACAATTTGGTGAGACCAGGCACTGAATGGGACCTCTCCATGACCAGATTCAAATCCCCTTGGATTTCTTCATAGAATTCCAGGATAGCCCAACTGAGGTGATACCTGCAAACCACATAGTCCTCTAGCATGCCCAGCAAGGATGTTTGTGGAAGAAAGATGCACTCCCTGTATCTCCTCTGCCGTGGCTGCCTGCATGCCAATCACTGCCCTGGTCCCCGATCCTGTGGGGTCCATGGCTTGGCCTCCAGTGCAGGGACTTTCCTAGGAGGGCTTGGAACAGCCCTTGCCTGTTCGTGAGGTTGTTGTTGTTCCATTTGTTGTTGTCTGCAGCGAGACTTCCAAAGCATCCAGTATCCCCCAACAATTAAATTTGCCACAAATATTATGGCTTTAGGAAGTTAGACTAGGTATGAACAGGTGTTTTTATTGGGGCAGGAAGGACTGGTAGGTGTGTCTGTTATAATTCCTGTTTTTATTGCGCGCAATAATTGCTGTGATAATACCCGCGATTCGCGATATCAGCCGCAGAAGCACAATAAATAGCTTTTTCACCGTTATGCAAAAAAAACCCCCAAAAACGTGTAGTTATTTCCAGCATTAAATCCCATGATAGTGTGTGCTACTCTATCACAATCCGCACTAGCAGACCCTCATTTCCATTTACTCCTACCAAACTCATCCCATTCGAATACTCAATTTTTAATTTGCATATGCATTTTGCATTGCGTTATTTATTGCACGCTTTACATTATTGTGTGGATTACGGCATTATCACACATGATAAGGCCTTAACGCGAAGTGATAAATGACCCTGTAAGTTTGGCAATTACCCATAGAAATGCCAGGATTTGAAATCCCACCAATTTGACCTTTTGTGATATAACCAGGCAAGTTCTTGACTTGCTAAAAACATATTTAGCTATGTCAATTCTAACCGGGAGCATTCCATGGTAGAGAAGCATTATCTGGCTCATAATTGTAACCCCATCCCTATAGAGCCCTAGATCACTGGCATAGGGTAGGGAAAAGGAAAAATAATGCTGGGTCCAGTAATATGGAGGCAGAAAACTTTCACAGGGCCACGGTGAAGGAAGGTTTCACAGCCATACAAAACCAATACCAAGGATTCAGTCCACCCAGAATAATGTTCCAAAACAAGAAAAAGGTTACTGAGATTTTGTCAAAGTCCAACAATTATCACAAAAAAAAAAAAAAGAAAGAAAAAAAAAAGAAATATATATATATATATATTACATGCTCAGTCCAATACAAAGTAGAATCTACATGAAAAGTTCATATATTTCTTAAGTTACCACCTCTTCCAAGAGATTTCATGGTTCAACTACACTCCAATCCAATTAATTTACATTCTGCCTTCCAAGCACTTCATGCAGATTACATTCAGGTAACTGTAGGTATTTAACTGTCTCCAGCAGGCTTGCAATCTAAGAGCCCATCAAGGTATTTTCCCATAGACAGAATGGGAGAAATGCCTTACTGAATCAGGCAGTAAGTTTGTTCCTGAAGCAATGGAGGGTAAAGTGATTTTCTCAAGGTCATAAGGAGCAGCAGAAGGATTTGAACACTGCTTTCCCTCATTTTATGCCCACTGCTCTAACCTGTAGGCTACTTCTCCACTCCAGGAGAGATGCACAGTCCCTCCTGAAATTCCTCAGTTTACTCACAACTTGTAGAAATGGCCTGAAACATTTTATTTCCACTTTCCTTGTGGGGTTTCCTGGCCCCAAACAGAAACTCTAAGACAAGCTCCACCTTCTGTTGGACGCTCATGGGCTCCCAGCATACTTTTCTGAGTTCTTCAACCTCCTGTACCAACTCCAGCAGCAACACTTTCCTTCTGCAACATCTCCTAACAAATCCACTAAAGATTCCTCCTGGTGCTTGTGGAAGCACAATTTATATTCTCATTGAAACCGCATCCCCTTTTGGGGGAGGCCCCTCTGTTCACTGACTCACCTGCTCCTCTCCATTCTCCAGTTGGATCTCCTATTGCTAGAAGGTTCCTAATGTTAAAGATTTCACACAATTTGATCTATAGTAGGGTCTAAGCTCAAGCTGCCCCACATAATGTAAGGATAACAATGTCCTTCCTCTCCCATTCAATTCATACACAGCACAGAATATAAAAGGGACACTAACAGTGTTTCTGTGTTATGTCCATATAGAAATCCACTTTGATAGGGGTTTAGAATGCTGTTTTTATAAAGACACATATTTAATTGTACCAATACAGCTTTCTCCAACAACTTTTCCAGAATAGGGATATTAGAAATTTTGTCAGTAACTAGTGTCAGACACAGAGTAGATTTTTTTTAAAAACTGGATGAAAAGGGCCCTTTAAAGGGAATCAGGGAGTATGCCTTCAGAAAGAAACATATTAAAAATTTATTTTAACAAAGTCATGTTTTAGACTTTGGAGAACCCCAAAACTGCAAGGGTCCAAATGGCAAGTAACTGCTCTTAAATTTGTCATCAGCTCAGCAACTTCATTAGTTGTCACTATACAAAATATAGCCCATACTATAGAAGAAATGTGATGACTATTGTATTTGATGCAATAATTTGCAAAATTTTCACAGATTAAATTGCAAGATGACCCACTAGAATTAGGTTTTTCAAGTAAACTTTGAAGAATTCCAAATTTTGTACAGTCGATTTAAACATGCTTGGAGCTGCTGAGTAAAGAAAGCTTTTCCGATAGCCTCAAAGGCAGATTTATAAAGGCCATGTGCTGTCTTAAAAGTTTACTTTAACCTGAAGGTGTTGGTTCTTGTTCCAGTGACATTCAAGCTGTCACATGTTTCTTTCTAACTGTATAAGTTCCTATGAAAACCAGGGCACATGATGCAAGATTTGGAAGGCTTTGGCAACTTAAGTGGAGCAACTGACTCTAAATGTTACGACTATTCAATCCGGGAAGTGGATCCTTGGGCCGGCCGGCCAGGAAGGACGACCGGGAGGCAGAACACACACTGGGCTGACGAGCTTCACCTGGAAACCCGTGATTCCTCCAGAGGAGCTGTAGGAACCCGGGTCGCTAGGGCTTAGGCGTCTTCACCCTGGAAGTCCGAGGTCCCCCCAGGAGGAGCCCGTAGGGACCCGGACCGCTGGGACTTAGGCGAAGTACTGATGAACCCAGGAAGAGTGTGAACCGGAGTCAGGACTGGCTGCAAACAGGCAAAGTGAAGTCACGGAGCTGAGTCAAGACTGGAGGCTGGCAGCGGAGACGAAGTCACGGACCGGAGTCGAGGCGGGGTGGCAGTCAAGCAGGGTCTGAGTCACAGGCAGAAATCAGGGCAGGCGGCAAACTGGCAAAGTCAAAGTCACGAGCTGGAATCAAGGCAGGCGGCAAACAGGAACCAACGATTAAGCAAGCAGAATACAAGGCAGGCAGGCAGGAATCAGGAACCGACAGGAGGCAACTAGCACTTCAGAAAGTGACCTCGTTGCTAGGCAAAGATAGAATCCCCGGGCTCGGTTTAAATCCCCCTTACTGGCGTCTGACGTCATCAGGAGGCGGATTCTGACATCCGGGGCTGCACCAATAAAACGACGGTCCTCGCGCGCGTGCGCGTGGCACTCCAAGGGGGCGGAGTCTTCGGCGGCGTCTCCCTCATGGAGACGCCGCTGCCATGCGGCTTGGGAGGCCCAGGAACCAGCGGTTTTCAGCCGCTGCCACGCGGCTCGAGAGGCTCGGGGACCGGCGAATCGCGGCACCTCAGAAGGAGGTAAGGGCCCGGTCACTGCCCCAGTGACCGGAATCACAACAGTACCCCCCCTTTTACGCCCCCTCCTAAGAGGACCAGGTTTTCCAGGATTGTCCAGGTGATATTGGGTCAGCAGAGACTTGTCAAGAATATTCCGTGCCGGTTCCCACGAATCTTCCTCCGGACCACAACCCTCCCAGGCAAGTAAGTACTCCCAGCGCCGACTATGGAAGCACACATCCTTCACCTCATGTACCTGGTACACTGGATCTGCAGGTGTTGAAGCAGGTACCTCATCTTGAGTGATGCGATGGAAACGGGAGTACACTACAGGTTTTAAGAGGGACACATGAAACACATTGTGGATGCGCAGGGTTGAAGGCAGCCGAAGCCGATATGAAACCAGGCCTATCCGTTCTGCCACAGGAAATGGTCCACAAAACTTGGGAGCTAGCTTGCGGGACCGTCCTGGAAAATGAAGGTTCTTGGTGCTTAACCAAACCTTGGACCCAGGCAACAATTCAGGGCCTGGACGTCGATGATGATTGGTAGTGTCCTGTGCTTTTCGAGCAGCAGTAGCGAGTCGTTGTTGAAGTAGTTTCCAGAGTTGATGAAGTTGCGCGGCCATAGTTTGAGCCGCTGGTGAAGGAACTTCAACCGGAACTGGAACAGGAGACCGAAGATGTCGTCCAAAGACAGTTTGGAACGGAGATTGCCCTGTAACTGAATGGATGTGATTATTGTAGGCAAACTCGGCCCATGGGAGTAAGGAAACCCAATTATCCCTACGTTCTGAAATGAAGCTCCGAAGGAAAGTCTTGAGAGAGCGATTCATCCGTTCAGTCTGTCCATTGCTCTGTGGGTGAAACGCGATGGACAAATTCAACTGTACTCCGAATTTCTTGCACAGAGCGCGCCAGAAGCGGGCCGTAAACTGTGGTCCTCGATCGGAGACAATGCTCTGCGGAAGACCATGGGCTCGAAAGATGTGCTGAGTAAATAAGGCTGCTAGTTCTGGTGCAGATGGCAGTTTAGGCAGCGGAACTAAATGCACCATCTTAGAGAACCGATCTACGATGACCCATATTACCGTGTTGCCATCAGATGGGGGCAAATCCACTACAAAATCTGTGGCAATATGGGTCCAAGGTTCTGTGGGTATCGGCAGAGGATGAAGAAGACCCCAAGGCCGTCCAGTTAGCGGTTTCTGTCTGGCACAAGTCGGACATGCCGCCACATATTCTCGCACATCCTGCCGAACTCGTGGCCACCAATAGTATCGGTTCAAAAGAGTTAATGTTCTCTCCTGACCGGCGTGACCTCCCGTAAGGGAGTCGTGGGCCCATTCTAACACCCTTCTATGATCCCGTCGAGAAACGACCACCCTTCCTTGCGTGGATACACTGGTGCCAGCAAGGAGAACTCGGGCCGGATTGATAATGTACTGTGGGGGGTCATCTTTTTCTTCGAAAATGGTGTTACGTGATAAGGCATCAGCCCGGACATTCTTAGCGGCAGGCCGGTACTTCAGAATAAAATCAAATCGGCTGAAGAAAAGAGACCAACTAGCTTGCCGAGCATTAAGGCGCTGGGCCTGTGCTAGGAACTCGAGATTCTTATGGTCAGTGTATACGGTGACCTGATGCTGGGCTCCCTCCAGCCATTGTCTCCACTCCTCGAAAGCTAATTTAATGGCCAGTAGTTCCTTATCGCCAATTCCGTAGTTGCTTTCTGCAGGAGTGAACTTTTTGGAGAAGTATGAGCATGGTAATAGCTTCCCTGTGCTGGAGTATTGAGACAGAACCGCCCCTACAGCCACACTAGAAGCGTCCACCTCAACTATGAATGGACGCAAAGGATCAGGATGGCGTAAACATGTCCTCGTCAGGAACGCCTCCTTTAGGTCTTGAAACGCTTGACATGCTTCGGGAGGCCAGAGTCGAGTATCTGCCCCTTTTCTAGTTAGGGCCGTCAATGGTGCTACTAAACGTGAGTATCCAGGGATGAAATGTCTGTAGAAGTTCGCGAACCCTAAAAAGCGCTGCAAGGCTTTTAATCCGATAGGTTGTGGCCATTTCTGGATTGCTGACACTTTCTCGGGGTCCATGTTGAACCCGGTAGCGGAAATAACATATCCCAAGAATGGTACCGAATCCTGTTCGAATAAACATTTCTCTAGCTTCGCATATAGGTGTTGCTCTCGGAGAATCTGGAGTACTTGTCGTACCTGGCGTCGATGAGACTTCAAGTCCTGCGAGAAAATAAGGACATCGTCCAGATACACAATAACACAAGAATACAATAGTTCACGAAGAATCTCATTCATGAGATACTGGAATACCGCTGGGGCGTTACATAACCCAAATGGCATGACCAGTTACTCATAATGCCCGTCCCGGGTATTGAATGCAGTTTTCCATTCATCCCCGGGACGGATCCGGACCAGATTGTAACACCCCCGCAAATCCAGTTTAGTGAATACTCGAGCTCCCTGAAGTTTGTCAAGCAGTTCAGGAATTAATGGTAGCGGATAGCGGTTCTTCTTAGTAATGGTATTCAAACCCCTATAGTCAATGCATGGTCTGAGGGAACCATCCTTTTTAGCCACAAAAAAGAACCCCGCTCCTGCAGATGATTTAGATGGTCGGATGAACCCTTTAGCGAGATTCTCACGGATATACTCTGTCATGGCTTTAGTCTCAGGTTGAGAGAGAGGATAGACCCTACTTCGTGGAGGCGTGGTTCCAGAAAGTAAGTCTATAGCACAGTCAAAGGGGCGATGTTCGGGTAGAATCTCCGCTTTTTCTTTAGAAAAGATGTCCGCGAAGTCCGCGTAGGGAGCTGGGAGTGGAACTCCAATATGAGCCAATGGAAAAGGTGGAACCGGTGTGGCCCGGATGTAGGACTGGAGACAATGTGAACTCCACCGAGTAATCTGAATATCATCCCAGCAAATCGTTGGTGAATGTAACTGCAACCAAGGTAAACCGAGGACAATCGGGTGCACAGAGCGCTCCAGGACCAAAAATGAGATTGTCTCTTCATGTAATATCCCGGTTTGAAGTATCAGTGGTTTCGTGATAACAGAGATACTCCCGGGCAACGGAGTTCCTTGGATGGAAGTAACCCGTAATGGTGGAACACGAGGTTGCATGGATAACTGAAGTTGCTGAACTAAGGTCTGGGTGATGAAGTTCCCTCCAGCTCCGGAGTCAATGAGAGCTTGAGTTTCGAAGGAACCTCCGGAAAACCTTAAAGTTACAGGAACTGTACATTGAGGAGCAGCGTTGAAACAGCCCAGAAAACACTCCTCTGCTTCTTCTAGACTCGAGCTTTTTCCGGCCTTACTTTACATTGCGACAGGAAATGACCCTTTCCGCCACAATACAAACAAAGGCCCAGAGACCGGCGACGACGTCTCTCCTCCTCCGTCAAAGAAGTTTTACCCAATTGCATGGGTTCCTCGGGAGAGGCCTCAGCAGACGCCCCCGTGGATCGAGGCATGGACACGAGCGGCCTCGAGAAAGCGGGAGCCAAAGGCACCATACGTCGGAGAGGACGTACCTCCTTGGCCCTCTGCTGCAGACGTTGGTCTATGCGTCCAGTGAGCTCGATGAGAGCGTTAAGGTCTTCGGGGATGTCTCGGGCTGCCAAGACATCTTTGATTCGTCCCGCTAAACCCTCAAGGAAAATCCCGCGCTGGGCGTCATCATGCCAGCCTACTTCCAGCGCCAGCGTGCGAAATTCCAGCGCATATTCAGCCAAAGTGCGGGGTCCCTGGCGGAGCTGTAGTAATTCAGAGGTTGCAGAAGTCTGACGAGCGGGTTCATCAAACGCTGCTTTGAAATTAGCCACGAAGTGATCCAAATTGGAGAGAGTTGTGTCATTTTTCTCCCACATTGGAGATGCCCAATTCAATGCCTTACCGTCCAGTAAGGAGAAGATGTTTGCCACCTTAACCGAATCGGTAGGGAACTGGTTCGGGAGTAAAGCGAATATCACAAAACACTGGTTTAGGAACCCACGACATGCTTTAGAGTCTCCTGCGTACCGAGAGGGAGCGGGAAGCTGCGTGGGTGTCTGCAATGTGACGACCGGAGCAGCCACAGGTACCGGTGCTGGAGCCTGTGGTTCAGTATCCATGCGAGTTGCCATGCGTTCCACAGTGGCAACCAAGGAGTCCAATACTTGCTGCTGTTGCACCAGCCGTTGGGCGAGCCCCGGAATGGCCTGGAGACCAGCGAGGTCTGCCGGATCCATGGCCTAGCAAACCTTTACGACTATCCAATCCGGGAAGTGGATCCTTGGGCCGGCCGTCCAGGAAGGTCGACCGGGAGGCAGAACACACACTGGGCTGACGAGCTTCACCTGGAAACCCGTGATTCCTCCAGAGGAGCTGTAGGAACCCGGGTCGCTAGGGCTTAGGCGTCTTCACCCTGGAAGTCCGAGGTCCCCCCAGGAGGAGCCCGTAGGGACCCAGACCGCTGGGACTTAGGCGAAGTACTGATGAACCCAGGAAGAGTGTGAACCGGAGTCAGGACTGGCTGCAAACAGGCAAAGTGAAGTCACGGAGCTGAGTCAGGACTGGAGGCTGGCAGCGGAGACAGAGTCACGGACCGGAGTCGAGGCGGGTGGCAGTCAAGCAGGGTCTGAGTCACAGGCAGAAATCAGGGCAGGCGGCAAACTGGCAAAGTCAAAGTCACGAGCTGGAATCAAGGCAGGCGGCAAACAGGAACCAACGATTAAGCAAGCAGAATACAAGGCAGGCAAGAATCAGGAACCGACAGGAGGCAACTAGCACTTCAGAAAGTGACCTCGTTGCTAGGCAAAGATAGAATCCCCGGGCTCGGTTTAAATCCCCCTTACTGGCGTCTGACATCATCAGGAGGCGGATTCTGACATCCGGGGCTGCACCAATAAAACGACGGTCCTCGCGCGCGCGCGCGCGTGGCACTCCAAGGGGGCGGCGTCTCCCTCATGGAGATGCCACTGCCATGCGGCTTGGGAGGCCCAGGAACCGGCGGTTTTCAGCCACTGCCACGCGGCTCGAGAGGCTCGGGGACCGGCGAATCGCGGCGCCTCAGAAGGAGGTAAGGGCCCGGTCACTGCCCCAGTGACCGGAATCGCAACACTAAAGCTCCAGATAGAATTTAGCAGTATACCAGAATCAGAAAAGTCGATTTCTTCCTGTACATGTTCCCATTTTGATTCAAGTTTAGTTAGATCGATTTTTCCTCCATAAGGCTTGAAATGTCCTAAAGAAATATTAGTTGGGATAATAAAACAGGGCTTAAATCTAAATTTAATGAAGAAATTGTCAGATCAGGCTACTGTCATGACAATAAGGTTCTGAATTCCTGGCAGTCAAAGAATCAGGGACAATCAACAAGAAGGATATGAGGGTGTCAATAAATTGGGAGACTTGTCTCAAAGGGCTTTCAACACTGCATAAGGCTCTTTATTAATTTGATTACCTGCTGCTGTTGCCAGGCCTCTGTTGGAGTGAAGTTGGGTAGCTCTGCCCACTTTGACATCATTCCTGGAAAACTATTGGACTGACAAAAGGAGCCACCCACCAGCAGGCCCACCAGTGGCTAGTAGCCAGTGAAGGGCCACAACAAAGGATTGGGACCTTTTGCTTGTCCTTTTGCCTGGACTGATGTTTGGCTAATGCTCGGCCTTCTGCCACTGAAGAAGTTCTCGATCAATATGTAAGGTATTCCATCGTTGGGGGGAGCGTAAAATATAACCCATGTAGGAACCCGCTGCAGGAGCCTCTCTGGCTTAGGTCTAGGGTTCTGTTTTACCCTCTTGAGTTTCAGTTCCTGGACCTAGATTACTCTGTGAAGAACCAGGGCTATTTTCCATTGGCTAGGTCAATATCTGTTCTATCAAATCAAGGACAGAGTTAGAGAAACAGTATTTGCTTGATTTTAGGCCTGATTTGTTTTTTTTCACTGAAACATGATATGTAGATTTAGATTTTTCTTAATTGCAGCTAACTTACCGAAGTGAGTAGCATTTCTTGCATAAGAGTAGATCAAGAAGGAAAGGGAGGATGTGGTTTTATTTTATAAATCTCAATTAGCATTAAGAAATATTTGCCTTGGTTTAGGGGAAGGTAGTGAGTGCATAGTGGCAAGATGGAATGATCGAGTCCTAGCTTTTTTGCATTGTCCTCCAGGGTTTTGAGCAAGGATTTCTCTTTTTAGGGGATTTCTTAATGACTATCTCATCTCATACAGGTAAAATCTTCTTTGATAGGGATTTTTACATCCATTCTGATTGTCATCCCAGAGGCATTTTTCAAGAATTTGAGTTGTTGATGTCTTCTTTTTATTTAGGTCCTCTGATTTAATGTTCCAGCACCTAAAGATGGTCATATTTTCGACCAGGCTTAGCTTACAGATTGATATATTAGACAATTTTTAATGGGTGATTTCAAGGTTGAGGAAGTTCCTTGAACTGACCATGGTTTGATCTCTTTCAAATGTTGTCCTTCAGATACTGCCTATGAGGTAGAAGCTTTTAGAGAAATCTGGGCTTTAGTGAACAAGGATAAATTTAGAGATGAATGGATACTTTTGAAAAAGAAAGTTGTCCAAGGCTCTATTGACTGAAACTTGAAGGAATCATAAGTAAATATTTATTTATTTTATTTACCAATTTTTTCTATACCGATATATAGACTTAACCTTCACAAATGTCTTTAATAAATGGTTACAAAACCTTTAAAATGTTATATAATCAACAAGGATAAAATGAAATGGCATACAGTGAAAGTGTCAACAATACTTGATCACACATATATATTCTTGAAAAACAAAACGCCTGTATATACTCTCACACAAAACACTGCTTACTAAATAATTTGTGACTGTATTCCATGATTCCTTCAAGTTTCAGATAGTATTGTATTTGGAATCCAATTTTCTTACCTTTGTTGGTTTGTTCCTTATGGTTTCCCAAGACTCTCTTGAGCCATTTTCAACATCTTTTCTTGACACCCTGGCTGTTATGTTGCAAACAAAATTTGCTCCTACGTGGATAAAAGCAGTAAACGTTAATAAAAGGAGGGTCCTTTAGTTTAATAAGGGTTTACACGATAAGAAAAGGGAAGTTAGGAGAGCTGAATACAGATGGTGCAGAGTCTCCACTACTGAACACTTGATATTTTTTTCAAGATGCTTGCAAACACTATCAGGGCCCTTGTAAATTCTACATGTAAGTATTTTTATTCATCATGCCTATTATCTTCCCTAAACTACCCAAAGGAACTTTATAGCATTATGAATGGGCTTGTGAAGTCTTCGGATAGAAAATCTTCTTGGCCCCTGTTTACAGCTCAAGATTTTGTTGACCTTTATATAGCTAAGTCTGGTGTTCTACTGTCCATATTTCAGAGTTGGCAGTTCAGGAATATTTGTGGAGAGACTGATGTATATGAGATTAGGTGGGACTGTTTCAGGGGAAAGAAATAGAGGGCATTCAGGCTGATCACAAGCACTCTCATTGTGCCCTGGACCCTTGTCTAATGTGGATTTTTTTCTTTCTTAAAGGAAGTTTATTGGATTCTTGATTGATTTGGTAAATCTGTCACTTTCTGAAGGTATAGTTCCCAGTAGGCTTAAGAGATCACAACTTTGTCCTGTTCTAAAAAAGGGGAATCTTATTTCTGATCACTGTAGTGATTATAGGCCTATCTCCAATTTAATTTCAATAGGGAAGGTATTGGAAAAGGAAGTTTTTAAACAGCTTAAGAATTTCTTGTATATTATCAGTATCCTTCATGAGATGGGTTTAGGCATTGTCAAAGTACAGAAACTGCTTAGTTGTGGTCAATGATTATATACTACAGAAAATTGATTTGGAAGATGTTATTACTATATACCTGGATATTTCCTCAGCTTTCGATTTGGTTAATCATTTGATGATATTAACTGGGCTGAGAGAACTTGGTATTGTGGGTAAAGTATTTTTGTGGTTGTTGCGACCTTCGATCTGCGATGGCTTCTCCCTGCCTACCTTACTCTTCTTGCGGCTCCTCCCGCTCACCTTGGACTACTGGCTGTCGCGGCGTCTATCTGCCGACCTTTCTGGTGTCCCCGGACCGGCTTTGGTGCTGCTTCCTGCCATGCTTCTCCAAGGTACCATAGGGTGTGTGCGCACGCTGCCCTCATCTTTATTTCCCCATTGGCGTGAACCTCAGGGGTGCCCCCCTGAAATGTCGTCACGCTGCCCGGATATTTAAGCCTACCTCTTTTGCTAGCTAATCGAGTTAGCAACAACGGATTACTACAGATGGGATTCGCTCTCCGTACTGAAGCTACTCTGCCACTCCAGTGTTCTCTGGAACTCTTACTGCTAATGGGGTACCCACTCTTTGGGGGCCTCTTCTGCTTCTTTCAGGTGCTATCAGGAACCGGTACTCGCTCCTTGAGGGCCCATGTTCCCTGAGTCGCTGCCTGCATCTACAACCTCCTCTACTTGGAAAACTTCACTAACAGTATCCACCTGTGAGTACAACTATCATCTATTCCACAGTACTGCTTCCCTGGAACCAGGTACTCGTTCCTCGAGGGCCTGCCCTCTGTTCCAGTGCCAGACCTCTTATCTAGTGGAACCGCTGTGTGAGTACAATACCACTGAGTCTCCCTGCTCTAAGGGATCAGGTACTTGCTCCTCGAGGGCCTGCTCTCCCTGTCTCAGAGCTTCACCAATTCTACCTGGGACTGTATATTTCTCACTGTGTACTCATAACTCTCAGTCTCTTTCCACTACAGCACAGCCAAGCAGAGGATCCGCTGTTCCAGCGTCCTGTGGGATACTTGCCCAGCCGGGCTCAACATCTACTACTCACTACTGCCACCTCTGGTGGTTTCCAAAACTGTTTAAATAAAGATTTGATCTGTGTTTGTGTGTCCAGAGTCTAGCCTGATACCATGGTCCCTCACGGGAGTGGTCAGCTGCCACAGTGTCCAAGGATCCACCCAAACACCAATAATCATAACAGTGGTTTAAGTCCTTTTTAGATTCTAGATTCTAGCAAAAGGTTAAAATGGATTCTACTTTTTCTGAATGGTTTGCTTCTCCAGTGGGAGTTCCTCAGGGGTCTATAATAGGGATGTGCAGAGGAAAAAAATGTGTTTTCTTTTTTTGGTTCATTTTCAGGGGTTTTTTCCCCTTCAAATGAAGCAGGGCTGAAAAAATTGCCTGCAGGGCTGATATCACAGTATCATACATAGGCTAAACTGGTGCCTGTTATGTCTTACAACACTGCTTGCATTAGTGGTATTGTGCCGCAAAGCCACTTTAGTAATGGCGACCTTCAATGTCTGCCAACAACAGTTCATGCAAAATCAAATGTGGACACCGTCACCTCCGATATTTATAGAAATTTTCAGCCCTGCTTCATTTGATTGCCCCTGAGGCAGCTCTATGTAAAAGAGCGAAACTCGGCCAGAGTCGGGCATTCACTCTCCGTAAAGGGCTTTTTACATCATTTGATCCTCATTTCTTTACTGTTACACAGCCAGCTGGATCGACTTCTGCTTTGCTTCTTGGGTCCTTCCAAAAAAAAAAAATAGGCCTCCTTCCCTCCATCTCGGAAAAATGCCAGGGCCATGATCCCTTCTGACCCTGACTTACCCAGTCTGGTGGGGATCCATCAACAAGGCCTAGGCTGAAGCCCCGGCATTGGAGCCGGTCTTCACGGATATCTGACAAAGCAGGTAAGGGGTTGTTTTGTTTAATTTTCAGGGGTCTTGGCCCAGGCACCATCGTCAGCCCATGCCTCTGCTGAGACCCCGACAATATGCTCAGTCCTAGGCTATGTTCCTTGCTTTGGGCCTCAGGGAGCCAGAACCTTGGCCTGCGCCAAAAGCCGGGGCCTCACCTAGGACATAGCCATGGCCCCTGCTTTGGGTCTCAGTCTATATCCTAGGTGAGGCCCTGGCTTCGGGCCTAAACCTAGGCCTGATACATTTGTTTAAAATGAAACAAACAAATAAAGTATGCTTCATTTGGGGAGCCCCTGATTTGGTTCTGGGGCCCCGAATGAAACACATTAGACTTATTTGTCATGTTTTTCACTTTTGTTTTTGAAGAATACACATCCCTAGTATATACTATCCCCTGTTTTCTTTGACATCTATTTCCTCTCACTATGTTCCCTTCCAAGCTATTTTTGTTTTTTTTTCATATGTTTTGCAGACGATGTCCAATTATATTTTTCCATCTCAGATGATGTGGCATATTCCCTCTCTCAGATATCACAATGCTTATCTGCAATTTGGGAATGGATGACTAAGGCCTAGATTTACCAATGTAAATGCGATCGCTGCTGGCTTTCGCACTCAATAGCGCCATCATAAAAGGTGGTGCTATTAGGCATGAAATGGGCAGCGAAAAGGCTCCTTACCTTTTCGCCGTCCACACTGTCTTCATGGCATCTGCCCCGACTCCTCCTCTTCTGGGGCAGACGCTGCCCTGACTCCGCCCCTTTTTAGCTATCGCACACGTCCCTTTTCGCGTGCGCTAGCTTTAAAAAATGACCCCCTAAAGCCTTATGGATTTCAAAAAGGCCTAGACCACATAATTTATCTTCTATTTTGATCAATGGGGAAGTTATCCCCTTCGTTGATCAGGTAAAAAATCTTGGGGTTATTTTTGACAGCAAGTTGGACTTTAAAGCCCAATTGTGTTCCTTTCTTTCTTCAGGTTATTTTAAATTAAAACTTGTTCATCATATAGGACCATTTTTAGAGTTGGTCAATTTTAGAACAGTAGTCCAAGCATTTATTTTGTCTACAGTTGTCTAAAAATTGGCTACGAGTTCTGCAATTGCTGCAGAATTCAGCAGCATGTTTAGAGACAAAAATTCCATTACAGGAGCACATCACTCCCCAACTGCATCATTTACATGTTAGAATACTATCCACCTAGCTTGATTTTTTTCATTATAGGCAGACTAAAAATATTTTAATAAAATAAAAATTAATTCGGGAAAGATTAAAAGAATGTCATAATACTTCTACAAAATCATGATTGGAATAGAATGGGTAAATGTGAATTGGTTATTTACTCTTTCAAAAAATACAAAGTCTAAGGAACACTCCATGAAGTTAGTAAGTAGCACATTTAAACAAATTGGATAAAATTCTTTTTCATACAATGCACAATTAGGCTCTTGAATTCATTGCCGGAAAACATGATGAAGGCAGTTAGTGTAACTGAAAGGTTTGGACAGATAGATTTGGGGAAATTAATCAGGTAGACTTGGGGAAAGCCACGACTTATCCCTGGGTGTTAGCAGCACGGGATCTATTTACTGTTTAGGACCTGGATTGGAAGCAAGATACTGGGCTTGATGGACCCTCAATATGACCCAGCAAGACAATTCTTGTGTTCTTAGCTCACTTACGGCCCAATTTTAAAAGGGCCACACACGTGAATTTTGGGGGTTGCGCACATGGCTGGGCTTTGCGTACGCCGCATGCATTTTACAACAGACCCGGCCATGTGAGTAACCCCCATTCGATGCTGTCCTGGGAAAGCATGCAGCAGGCAGCCAGCCAGCCAGCATGTAGAGATTACTTCTGCTCCCAAGTAATCAAACAAAAAAAACAAGTATATAGGAAGGGGTTAGGGGTCAGAAAGGAGAGGAGGGGGGAAAAGGGTAGGAAGCTTAGATAGGAGTATAGGGGATTGGAGAAGTCCTACACCCGTCTTCATACGTGGTCTTTTAAAATTCCCCCCTCTGTGCATGGAGGCGGCCACCCGTTTGCGATATGCATGAGTGGATGTTAAAATCCGCCAAGCATGTGCTTGCAGATATCGTATTTTATAACACTTGCGCATGTTATAAAATAGCTGCATCCATGTGTGTGCACAGGGAACCGCACACACATGGATGCGCTTCGGGTCTTAAAATCGACCCCAAAGTGAGGGAAAACTCTTGAATTTATCCCACAGCTGTTTTGTTCACACATCTGTTAAAGTCTCTTAATATCATAAGCGGAGCCCCTAGTTTTCTGTGGTAGAATTTTCAAGACTCTCTGGCAAGAGTTAGTAAATCCTGTGACAGATTTTTCAAATTTTTCTGGCAATTATGTGGCAAATTAGCATAATTTTGGATAAAGATTCACGCCTCTGTCTATTCAAAAAGATCAATTTATTAAAAAATTCACATTGTTTTTAAACAACATTTAAACTATATACAAATAAAAGGTCTAGCAGGTTCAAAAAATCAACAATGTATTAAGGGGCAAATTTTCAAAGGGATACGAGCATAAGATATGCACGTACCCCCCAAAAACCTGCCCCAAGCTCCCCCTGCACGCGCCGAGCCTATGTCGAATAGGCTCGGCGGCGCACGCAAGCCCCGGGATGTGCGTAAGTCCCGGGGCTTTCCTGGGGGGGCATGTCAGGAGCGTGTCGGGGGCATGTCGCAATGGTGCGTCATCCGGGGGCGGGGCTGCGGGCATGGTTTTGGCCCGGGGGCATTTCAGGGGCATGGCTGAGGCCTCCGAAACTGCTCTCGGGCTGGGGAATCGCACGTCAGCCGGTGAGTTACGCCTGCCTCAGGCAGGCGTAACTTTTCTAACAAAGGTAGGGGGGTTTAGATAGGGCTGGGGGGGGGGGTGGGTTAGGGAGAGGAAGGTGCGGGGGGATGGAAGGAAAGTTCCCTCCGAGGCCGCTCCAATTTCGGAGCGGCCTCGGAGGGAACCGAGGCATGCTGCGTGGCTCAGTGAGCACAGGCTGCCGATTTTGGGCAGCCTTGTGTGCGCCGACCCCAGATTTTAAAGGATACCTGTGGCTACGCGTGTATCTATTAAAATCTGGCGTATTTTTGTTTGCGCCGGTCGCACGAACAAAGGTACTCGTGGGCATAGTTTTATAAAATCTACCCCTAAGTTAAGATACATGTTACAAACTTTTAACTGTGAAATGTTACTTTTGTTTTTAAATGAAATAGTGCAACCATCCTATTTATAGTTTCTTCAGAAATTCCTTGTCATCTTTCCAAGTATATGAGCTTTTGTATGCTTAAAATGCCCTCATCAGCAGCAGTTTGTCATGCTGTTAATTACACAGAAAGACGTGTGCACATATGTGTGCACATATGGTAACAAAAAGGTGTAGAATTAGCACAAATTTGAAACTTGTCAGCAGTAGTGTCAGTCAACAAGACTTCTATGAATTGAAACTAATGCCTCCTCTGCCAGTTGTGAGACAACAGCAGTTGCAGTCTTCCAAAATACATCAAGATCGTTGTAAATGGTACATGATTGGCTACATATGCAAGTGAAAGCATCTTTGTATAAAGAAGAAATTCTTCTAAACAGACATCATTATCAAAATCATCTTTGGTTTGATAAGGATTTACGAGATCTATGAGGGATCAAACATGCTGACTGCTTTCTCTGTTCACATCTCATCTACTTGTTCCCTTCAGGACAGGAGGAATGAGGATGGGGGGGGGGGGGGGGGGAACAACAGGAGAGGGTTCCCTGCAGGCTGTTTGTGAAGGAGATCCTGCTCTAGTCCCTCCCCTCACAAATGTAGGCAGGCACCCTGCCGCTTTTATGAAAAGACTGAATTAAGAGATGTGAAAGCTTTCAGAAATGTTGATTCTATGACAGGTTGTCAGATAGGTGGTAACAAGCTAATTCTGCCCTCTAATTGCAAGAGGCTAGGGGCACTGATCATAAGTTTATTGTTAGTTAAGTAAATAGAAGTAATACTATCAACCAAAGATGATAAAGTAATCCTATCATAGCCTAGTGGGAGATAAATTAAGCACAGAACCCAATCTGAACCTTCAATACTAGACTTTCACAATCCTGAGACATATTACTGAGTGAAATCCACCAGGGATGTAAGTGAACCTTATATATTAGTAATACTCCCTCTCACCACCTTTTCACCTTTGGTTCGTGCTCAGATATGAAATTTGGAGGCAAAGCTAGTTCAATACAAGATTATCAGCATCAGAGTGCCAGGGCTTTGTTACATATAGGAGATTCAAGTGTTGGTCAAAAAAAAAGATTAAGGATATCACATTTATTTCTAACTGACCTGGCATTAATGTGTCTTTTTTCAAGGGATTGACCTTCTGAAAATATCACTCAAGGTGGGCTTATTACTGGTCTCGGGGGATATTTCAATGTGCATGAAACTTTAGATTTCTTCCAGGCACATGTAACAAAATAATGGCCTTACTTACCCAGTTTTAAAATAGCAGGAATAGAACTAATGCCAGACTTCAAGGTCAAATCCCAACAAATATTAAACCACTCTGAAGCTGACAAACAAAGGAAAGAAAAAAAAATTCTAATAGCAAGACACTCATGTCATGAATATACATTCAGAAATCATCCAGGCACTAGAGACATGCAAAGGTTGCAATAACCATACAAAAGGAATACAAATCAGCCACCTCGATGAAAGGTATACATAAAGAAGCATGCTCCTTTAGCATGGCTCTTTGGTGTTTGCCTGCCAGCACTGGCCTGCTGGTCTTGGCCCACAAAGAGCTAAGTCCCTTTATTGATGGCAGCCCTGCCTTACATTACCCATAGGGGGGTGCAGGATTTTGGGACTTTGGCATTCAGTAGTGGCAGTAAAATCAGTATGGATCCTAAGGGGGAGCAGCTAGAGCCAAGGAAAGTATGTGTCCCAGCTGTCTGAGATGCTACAGAACTCTGCTTGTGCCATAATGGTTATTTGTGGGGATAGGACAGAGGGATATAAATCCCCCCCCCCCCAAGCATGTGACTAGGGTCATTGCCTCTCCCTAAGAAGATTGATCCAGAGGTGTCTTCCTGCTTCCCTGGTGGATTGTGCTCAAGGAGACTGGATTTGGAAAGTTTTGGATGATTGTTGAATTTTTGGACATTTTGAACCAGTCTCTGAAAGAAGGGCAAACCCCTAGTGTCTTCAAGGACTGAGTCCTAGAAGTTTTTTGCCTTTGCATGCAGATAGCAGAGCAGAAGAAACAGGAATTTATTGCTGCTTTAGAAGAGAATTTTGGTGAAAGACCTTTGGAGTTACTTGTTTAGTCGACTTTTTAGATCACGGGATATTTTGGCCGCTCAGCTCTTGTCTTATGCTGGTTGCTACAAAGGATTACTTTCCCCTCCAGTGGAAAGGTATTTTTGAATTGGACATTGGTTCATTTGGGAGAGGAGCAACTTGGAGATGCACTATGGAATAAAAGATTCTAGCTTTCTTGATTATGATTTTCCTGATGTTATTTTTCATTTTTGTCATACTGCCTGGCTCTTACTTCTTATACTTTAAGTACATTTTCATTCGAACACCATCCTCTGATTCCATAGTTTAATGCCATCTGCATCCTAAGTGGAAGACTCTCTCACCTATGAATAAAAGTGAGCAGTGTCAAGGAAGTGTGGAGTGAGTGTGACTGCTAATGACTGTATTCAAAACTGGAGTTAGAACCTATCTCCCAATGGCTGAACCCAGTGTCCCCAGGGACTCTTGTGAGGCATGTGAAGATGATGAGAAGTCTGGGAACAGCTGCTGGGGAACTGTGTGACCCCCCTAAATTCAATGCACCCCATGAAGAGGAGTTATAGTTACATAGCTAGCAAGTAAACTGTATTAGTAGTCTGAGTCTATCGATCTTCCTCACTGTCTATTGTATCATCACAATCTCTATAGGTAGAACCTTGCAACTGTGTATCTAGAGGGTAATTCTCAAACAGCCCACATAGGCTAAAGTCTGCGGGTAGTTTCCTGGGATAATTTTCAAAGTGAAAGTATGTGAAATATTGTTTTTTATGCAAATGATACTACATACTGTTTATAAAGCTTAATATTATAAATAGTTCTCTTTTTTAATTTTTATTTTGAAAGTTTAAAAAAAATAACACATCAGGAATAACTTGATACAAGAAATGAAGTACACAATTTGAAATGACAATAAATGGTAACACATGCAAAACAAGAATTTACAAATGTATATTTCTGCTTGTTATGTTTAGTACTAGTGTGAACCCCTGGGCGGAGGTGAGAGGTATCTCTGCTCACAGGGAGGAGCCCTGCGAGCCTCACCACTGGTAGGTGTGGCCACAGCAACATCAGACACAGCTGTGGAATAGAGTCTTTATTGATAGCAGAAAGTAAAGTTCAGAGCAGGGGGTATATCCAGTGATGATGATGTCACAGATGACGATCTGGTAGTGGTCCGTGGAGCGGGGTATGCCAGAAAGTCTTGTTGTAATGGAGAACACTCGGACGTGCAGATTCAGTAGTGGCTCACAAGCGGGGTATGCCGGGAATGAGTCTTTGAGGTGGAATGAGAAGGCTTATCCATAGTGTAGCAATAGCCAATAGGCAGGGTATGACAGCAAATCCTCAATGAGGCTTTATTTATTTATTTGTTTATTTAAGCATTTTTATATACCGGGTTACATTGGGAACATCACCCCGGTTTACAGGTAACTAAATGCAGCAAGAGGCTTTACAATGAACAGGTATCATAATGTAGTAACAGGATTAAAAGAGCAACAGTAATAATTAACTATATGGGAAGGGTATATATTTCAGGCAAGGGGGGATGGCAAGGGTTGCAATGGCCTGGAAGGGATATGTACAGGGGAGATGTACTGGGGAAAAGTACAGGGGAAATGTACAGGAAGATAAAACATGTTAAGGAGAAATTCACTGAGACCTTAAAGGGGGGATGTATAAACAGGGGGGAGGACTTAATGGGATTTCGGGATTATATATTACCGGAAATATTAAGAAGGGGTAATTTAAGGAGAAATTATGAAGGGGTATTTACAGAGAGTTGGAGAGGAAACAGGCTGGGTGTAGAGGGTCGGCTAGGTGTATGCCTGTTTAAAGAGCCAGGTCTTGAGGTACTGTTTGAATTTTTTGGGCACAGTTCCTGGCGAAGACTGGGGAGCATCTTGTTTTTGAGTATACATCTGTTATCTCTGTATTTTCTTTCAAGATGTAATCTTGTCAAATTCTTAAAATGCATAAAGATGAAAAAAAAAAAAGTTAGGGATGGTGAGGAGGGGTTTGGTGGGAATGGTATCTGAGGGATGCACAGCAGGATTGATTTTCTTAAGAATGGATTCTATCTCAACGTGTGTGGTGGTCTCGAATGACTCAAATACTGCAAGGATGTTTATTGCTTGGGATGTGGTAAATTCTTTAGGTAGCAGACGTCTATAGAAATAGTTACTCACAGAAGCCAGTTCCAGAGAAAGTTCCAGGGAGAGGAACCAATGGTAGATCAAGGCTGAGGGTCCTCCGAGGAGTGGATAACCAGAGATGGAAAGGGTCCCTGAGGAGCAGGTACCCAGAGAGTCTCACAACAATGAAGAACTGGAACTGAAGTTTGAAGAGTGGAATTCAGCAGGAAGGAAGTCCTTGCTAACTCGCAGCAGTGAAGGACTGATCAGTTTAAGTATCAGAGGCAGATGATGTCATTCAGGGGGGATGCCCCCGAGGTTCCTGCCATGACGTGTACAAGAATTGCCCATGCACGCACGAGTGCGGCTAAGTGATCCCTGGTCCAAGATGGCAGTCGGCAGCTCCCACACCATCCCGGGGATGCCAGGACGGTCGGCGTTGACTGTTGGAGGCCACCATTTATCCCAGGAATGAAGATGCAGCAGAAAAAGAGATGAGCATGAGAGGTCGCTGCCGTCTGCGACCGACTGATGAAACACTGCTACAGTCCACAAGAGGGGAGGTTTGACAGGAAACCTAGAACCAGGACACATAATAGGAAATGAAATAATAAGACAAACATACTGGACTGGTGATAATACAATATTAGCAGGGAGCCCTATCCTGAGCAACAAGAACAAAAGTAACACTTCTCAGTATCCAAATGATTGTAGTTCAATGTTAATGACAAATGCTGAAATTAATAAAGGGACTTTCTTATTTGAACACTTGTGATATGAAAATAATCTTTTGAGTGTGCAAGAGTACAATCATCCATCCTAGCTTAGTAATTTTATGCAAGACTTGAAACCTCCAAATTTAAATATAAAGGAACATGCAATAAAGTTACTAGATGATACATTTAAAACTAAAAGAAAATATTTTTTTGCTCATCACATAATTAAGCTCTAGAATTCATTGCCAGAGGATGTGGTGAAAGGTATTAGTGTTGCAGTGTTTAAAAAAGGTTTGGACAAGATCCTGGAGGTAAACGGTCCATAAACCATTATTAATGTGGAGTTGCAGAAATTCACTTCTTATCCCTGGGATAAGCAGCATGGAATCGGGATCCTGCCAGGTACTTGTGACCTGGATTGGCCACTGTTAGAAACAGGACACTGGGCTTCATGTTCAAGTAACCTGTTTTTGTCAGCCTGGGTCTGCTGCCCTTTCTCCCTGCATATTGCATTTGGTCACACCAGCATAATCTCTAGAAATAGAAAGGACCATGTAACCATGTGTATAATGTTTATTATTTTCCATTCCAGTTTCCCAAGTAAATTATCCTTGTATGTAACCACTGCAAAGTGCCGAATCATTTCCTATTTCACAGAAAATGCTTCTCCTGGAGGCAAAAAGGTCCCCTGTGCATGCACTTGGTTCTGACCCTGAATAATAGAAATGGGTCAGACCAGGCAAAAGCATTTTGGATATCAAAAAATAGTCAATTCTAGTATATGTTTGATGAGGAAAATGAAAAATATAGGGGATGTAATTTTCAAAACCATTTCTGTGAATAAACAGTGTACTCTGTGTGTGTGTGTGTGTGTGTGTGTGTGTGTGTGTGTGTGTGTATGTATAAGGTTGAAAAAGAAAAAAAATGGTTATAAATGCAAAATAAGAGAATTCACAAAAGAATACTATCTCTACAGCCTACAAGAGGGGAGGTCTGACAGAAAACCCAGAAGCAGGCATTTAACAAGAAATAAAATGAATAGACAAAAAAATTATCAAATACATACAGTATTATCAGGGAGCCCCATCTTACTACTTTACATTTCTATAGCACTACATGACATATGCAGTGGTATACTGAGCAATAATAATAAAAATAACACTTCACAGAATCCAAATGACTATGAAGGCTCAAAATCTTCTACTCCAACAGTTTATGAGAGTCAAACAAAACCCTCCACTTTGATGGATCAAAGAAAATATATCCAGCATTATCAAATTTAACAAGACATTTAAATTAATAGGGGACAAATATTTCAGCACTTACAGAGATAGCCTCTTGATACATTTATTCACTCAATCTTGCCCAATCATACACAGGTCTGAGAAAATCCAGATTATGTGCCCCATAAAAAGGACCATGTTTTCAATGAAAGAACAGGCATACAATCATATTGTGATTCTCTTCAAAGGTCACAAATAAGATAGCCCTAACATCCTCTTCATCAGAAAATCTTTCCAAAACAGCCATGAGATCAAGGGAATCAAGAGAGGTGTCCTCTCTGATCTTCCCTTTGTTCACCAGTATTGGCAGCAGAAAACAAATGCTAAACTTTACTGGTGGGTGGAATGGCTACATTTATGACCTTGAGCACATCTGTAAGATAATTTTAAACAAAATCTAACAGAGTCTCATTAGAATTAGTAGGAAAATTCAAAAAAGCACAGTTTAGTTTCTTAGCATGACTCTCCAGCAGCTCTAATTTAAAGTGGACTATCAACTTATCTTGTACCAGGGTTGCATGAGAAGTTTCACATTTCCGGCTTACTGTTCCAGATTTGTGTGCATGTGTGTATGTGTCTGTTCTATTATCTATATTTTATACCCCTTCTGTGAAGAAGCATTATGCTTCAGTCATGGGATTTTGGAATGTCAATCAGCTAGAAGGGTAAACATTGTAATCTTCTACTGAGTTTTTATTTTAGTTTATCTTTTCATTCTGTGTTTTTTTGGGTTATGAGGGTTCACAGATTAAGATGGTCTTAGCTATCAAGTATCCATGATAGGTCAGTGGATTTTCTTGAGGATCTGACTTAGCTCTGATTTTTGTAGACCTGCAGTGTGGCTGTATTATTATTAATTGAATTTAATATACCATCTGTAAAGAACAAGTATCCAAGTAGTTTACAATATAAAAGAAACAAGGTAGAAAATAAACATACAACTTCCATCTACCTTTCCTGAAGGACTGTGTTGTTATCCATCTTCAGGATGGATCGCAAGGTAACAACCTGGCTCACCATGGATCATGGTACCTGTTAAAATGTACAGAGAAGTTAGACTGCTCTATTCCACTAGCTACAGCTACTGTGGTTCGAAAAGAACCTGAGGCCAGAAAATGTAATGAGCTCAAGAGGATGAAAAAGTCAGGAATGAATGAGACCAACCTGTCCCATAAACAAGCTTATTTTTAAGGTCTTCAGCTAAAGCTATTATGGCCACAGAGTTCACATAGTTCTTACCATCTCATCCTAGGGAAAGCTCAGCAGTGTGGTGAGGGTGTGAAATGTGTGTGGATGCTGCTGTCTGGGTCCCTCCTGTGACCTCCAGCTCATGGGTCTCCTTGATATGGTGAGCACTCCTACTGTTTCTGTGGGTACTACTGGCCAAGTGGGTACTCCTGCTGCAGCAAGTTGCTCCTGGTCATGACAATAAGTGACCTTAGGCCTCCTCTGTTGTAGAAGTATCAGTGCAGCTTAAGAATGAAATATTCTGACCTGAGTCATGTGACCTGACTATGTGCATTTTTACAGTTTTCCCCTCTTACCTGATATGATTTTTTGGAGTTAAAACAAATAATTAACTATGGTTTTGGAAGTATAGTTACACATTTTACATTACTTATTTATTTATTTACTTATACATTTTATATTCTGTGATTCCATGAAGTTCAGTGTGCATTAAAAAATCACATGAAACAATAAAATATAACAATTAACAAAATTTGTAAAATATGACAGAATAGAAACAAATTAGGTTAAAATCACATAACAAGCATCACAATTATTGCAGGGAGACTCAGCACTATGTACCACTATAAGTTTTTTTTAAACAGCTTTAACCTGATTACAAAATTGCATATCTTCTTTTATCAGCCTTCATTTTATTGGAAGAACATTCTAAATCACCAGATTAATAATAGAGATCTAGTTGATTAAAGATGGCAATCCTGTATTGCTGGAACATAATGTTGCAGTTTCCTAAATAAAGGATGTAACTTTATATTAAGTGTCTTGTTGATTAACAAACTTAAATGTTATCCTTTGATGTACAGGTAACCAATGAAGTTCAATCATAAAAGGCGGTTTTCAATGTAAATTATAAATGATTCTAATAGTTGCATTTTGCACCAGCTGTAACACTTGCAGCAAATATGATTGGAGTCCCACATAAACAGCATTACAGTAATCTAAATACTGTAGACAATACAACAGCCTGTACAACAAGCCAAAGCTCAATAATCAGAAGTAACTTGGAAAGAAACTGTAAGATGTTTAAAACGCAGTCCTAGCAACTCTCATAATCTGCTCCTTAAAAGATAATTTGGTGTCCATCAACATTCCTAAATTCTAAGTTGCTTCTTTTACAAGTATAGTATGGCTATCACTAAAAATGGCAACAAAATGATATAAAGGGGTTCTTCCTATCCAGAGAATAGAAGTTTTTTCACAATTTAGAATCAGCCCAGTCTCAAACATCCAATGCTGAACTTGTTTAAAACAATAATTAAATTTGGCCTGAGGGAACTCACCAGGGAGCTAACTAGATATGAAAAACTGGACACTGCTATAGGTCTGCTTATATATCACACCCAGATCCCAAGGGGCTAAGAAAAACATTGAAAAGTACAGCAGACAATGCTGAACCTTGAGGGACCCCTTGATTAATCATATATGTTATGGTTTCGCCTGCTGTGCAGCCTCACCATGCCCTGGTTCTACCCACTATGATGCATCCCCATAAGCAGAGGCCTCTGTGAGCTCTTCTCCAGCTATCTGAGTGATCTCCTCATTAACCACCTGACTCAGTAGTTCCTGCACTGCTAAAGCCAGTCTATCCAGTCCATCAATCACCTTTTCTTACTTTCCTGTCTTGTCTTGCAGCCTATACAGGTCTCCTGTCTTGCCTTGCTGTCTACCCAGGAGGCCTCTCTTGGCCTCCTGTGTCACTCTGTGGCCTCCCAGGCCTCCTTGCCTTGTTCTCTGGCCTCCTAGGGCTCCTTGCCTTGCTCCCTAACTCCCTGGGCCTTTCTGCCTTCCCTAATGGCCTCCAGGCCTGCTAGGTTCTCCTAGACAACCTTGTGCCCCATTGGGCTTCCATATTCATTGTTTCCTATCTATGTCTAGTCCAGTCCTGTCCTTGTCTATTCCAGTTCTGTCCAGTCTTCGTTCTGTCGTGTGCTGTCCTGTCTAGTTTCTTGAATGTTTCCCAGTCTTTGCCATTGTCCCTGGTTCAGCTTATACACTGTACCAAGCCACAGCCTGTACTTTATATTCAATCCCCAGCCTGAGCCTATATTCAACTTTGTCTTCAGCTCTTGCCATACCTTCAGTATCAGCTCAGCATTCAGCCTTATTTGTATTCAATTGCTGCCAAGCCCCAGTTCTAGCCTAGCTTCCAGCCATGACCAGCCATGATGTTTGATAATAGACAAACTATACATGCCTCCAGAGCCCAAGGGTTCAACTTGCAGGAAAAGGGGTTGCCCTCATCCAGCCCTGCAGTCCTGTACTACGCCTATGGTGGTGGATCCTGAGTCAAACATGGCATCCCATGGCAGAATGAAAAGGCCAACTATATCCCAAAGGAGTGGGTGCAAGATATCTAGCCAGCCTGGTGAGTGTTATACTGTATTATCTGCTCATGACTGTTTTCCTGCTATAGCCAAGTTGAAAAAAAGGGCTTTAAAAGCTGTACCTCCTAGAGACAATTTGACTGTAGAATCCAGGCCAGTTATGTCAGGCTCCAGTCAGGCAACTGTTTCATTTTATTGGAAAAGTGAAACCTGCCAGCACATGAGCCTACCTTTGGAGCCAGTGTGTAAATTCTATAAGCTCCCAAATCCAGAAACTCCCTTTTGGGAATTTAGCCAGTGTCAGGTAGAAAAAAATTGCACTGCACAGACCTACTTTTTCATTCTGGTCCCAAAACCAACTGCCAACTGGTCCCAAAACCAACTGCCTCTCAGAAAACAATCAGCACACCCTCCTTGAAAAGTGAAACCAGACACTGATGCTGATTTGAACTCTGTCTCTGTAAAGGCAAAGTCAGCTCCAGCTGCAGCACTGAAAGCCATTACTGACCCAGACTTGTATTATGCTTTCCCTCTCTACCTAACTTGGAACCATCCCATCTTTCCTAAATGTTCCCATTGCCTTTTCCTTAATCCTGCCAAGGGGAGAAGTAAAATGTATCAGAGACCAATGTCCACAGAGACCAGCTTTAATCATGGAGTTTTTTGAAAACCTCTCTTGGGGGAAAGATGGCTACATGAGTGTTCCACACCATTGGACACTATCTGATGTTTTTCCTTCATTTGTTTCCTTCAACTGAATTTCCTTACCATGTCCTCTAAAGGAAAGGGAAGGTTAGGACTTTCCCCATCGCGCCTGAGCTTTTGCCCAGACAGTGTTCCATCGATGGATTCATGGTTCCTGCATGCAGGGGAAAATCCACATTGCTGTGTCCATTGATGGGGCAACAGATTCGGCTGTGGAAGAGGCATCCCTCAGCCTCCTCGATGACCGAATCCCTCTGGCTCCGCTGAGCCGCCCCAAAGCGTTGGTTTCTGCAACTGATGATGTCGATGTTGTAGCTGGCGGTGGGGGATCCTCAAAGCAGTTCGAGGTTTGTTTTCCTGATTTAATCAGGACAGAAGCCTTTGCCAGCACCTGCTGATGTCTTATGTTCTTCCAGTGGAGTAAGTTACCTTCTGGTAATTCCAGGTGTGATTTCTGGTGGTGCTTGCATGTCACTTTCTAAGCCAGAGACTATGACATTAGAAGCCATATGGGATCTAACGGCACGATTTGGAATTATCTTTTCTCAGTGTTCTTTGAAAGTTGACTCTATAGCTACAAAATTGGAATCTTTATTGACTAATCATAATAAATTTCACCAGGATACTGCTGGGAAAATCATTGCTTTGCAAGATGAAGTTTAATCGGTCAAAGCAGTTCAGGCTTCTTGATTCAAGAACGAGGCAGTATGTCTTGAAGAGTAGAGTTTATTGAAAATAGACTTAGTCATTTGAATCTCTGATTAATCAATTTTCCTCGAGTTATAGGTGAAATGCCTCATCTTACTTTAAAAAGATATTTCCAGGAGGTTTTGAATATTTCCCCAGACTTGGTTTCCTCAATTACAAAAGTCTATTTTCTTACCAGTACTAGTAAAGTAAACATCAAGATTCCTACTAACCTTGAGTTGACTTTTTGGAATCTTTTCAATATGAGGTGGCAGAACGTTCAACACTTTTGGTGTCTTTTTTTACTGAGCAAGATCTGAGTACTGATCTGAGATCTGAGTACTGAGGCATATTTTTCAACTATGTCTATGCAGTTTTTGGGGAAATGTGTTAGAATTTTCCAAGATTTGGCCTGAGCCACCCAAAAAAAGGAAGAAAGGTTTC
Organism: Rhinatrema bivittatum; assembly: GCF_901001135.1. Classification (NCBI taxonomy): domain Eukaryota; kingdom Metazoa; phylum Chordata; class Amphibia; order Gymnophiona; family Rhinatrematidae; genus Rhinatrema; species Rhinatrema bivittatum. Next base: position 701,326,083 of record NC_042616.1, read on the forward strand.
CTGACTATGCACCAGAAAATCCTTGCTCTCGGGGCCACTTTTCTATGATGATTCCCCTGTAAATGCATGATTAATTACCAACAGAATTCTATGTCCCTGAACAGTTTAGAATATTTATTGATTCTAAAAAGTTTCTTACTGAACTTAGTTTATCATCTTTAGTTCCAGATCCAGTCTAAATTAATAATATTCAGGATTTAGTACCAATATCATGCAGTGCAGTTTCTTATGTTGAATTTCTAATTAATTTCCTCATTTTCTGTCCCCTTTAATGATTGTGGTCAGTTAAGATTAAGAGATTTTTCCTTGTTTGATTTATCCTTTGTAATTTATTTTCTCAATCGTGTTTCTGTATCAAAGTATTTTTTGCTTTCTGATTATTAAAACTTAAAGATAAATTTAAAAAAAAACTCTCTCAATCCACTCACACTGGTATCTGCCTGACTGCAGGATGCTTAAGAAATTCCCAACACTGATTTTGAAAACCACAGATTCCCTGAAAACTACAGTTGCCAAATTAATTTAAACTGCACAGCTAATACAGAAACAATGTGTTAAATTATATCCCTTACCTGAAAAGGCAAAAATTCCTCCTGAATCCAGTTCAGAGAACCAGGGGCAAAGGAATGCACTGAATAACTCTGATCTGTCTCCGTCTGCAGAAATTCTGGATCAGAAAGAGGTAATTAAGCCAGACTGTGGAATTCACCTGCTACCAGCTGCAAACAACCTGTTACGAGTGCGCGCGGGCGCGGTTGTCTCGAGCTGGTGGTGAGCCCTTGGGCCACGGCGAAAGCTAGGGAGGAGCCCCAGCCACACCGTGGGAGGTGAGCTGGGCAGGCATGGTGAGCCAGGCGGGTACAGAAGCAGGCACAGTCTGACCCTCAGCCGGACCTGCACGCCCATGGTAGCCAACACTGGGAAGTTGACTGATGAACGGTCCTCCGACTGTTCCCGGCCCTTTCGGACCTGCCGCTGGGAACGGCAATGGGCAGCAGGCCAGACAGAGGCGAGGGCAGACAGAGTCCTTACACAGAAGACATCAGACGGGGGCTGAAGCAGACATCCAAGACAGGCTGAAGCAAGACGTTGAAGAGGAGGGCTGGAAGGAGACATGGCACTGTCCAACAGGGCGCCCTACTCAGCCCACCCACGGGACTGAATCGCGGACCACCCCGTCCCAGACGCGCCCTACACAGCCCAGGAAGGCTGGTCGCGGACCACGCTGAGGAAAGGAGGGTGCAGGAAAGGTCCAGACGAGCAGGAACTCCGATGCTGGGATACTGACATCCGAAGCCCCTTCGGCTGGCAGGCAGGGAAGCTCAAGAGCCCGGGGGACGAATCCCTCCTGATGGCCACTCCAGGGCCCAACAGGACAGAAGGCTCAGGAACCAGACGAGGACATAGGGCAGAACAACCGGAACAGGAACAGGATCAGGCAGCTTCAGGAACAGACATCAAAGCAAGGTCAGGAACAGACATCCGGACAGAGACAGGACAAGGAGCCATCAATACATGGAGGACCTGGATCAGCAAGGTTACAGGCAACTGTAATGCACAATCCGAAGGCCAGTTGCAAATGACAAGAAAGTCCTTAAATACTGGAGGTTGTAGGCAACTCCCTAGGAGGAGCTTGCCAGGACCGCCCACCGCTGGCCCTATAAGTGGTGTAGAGAGCTGCGAGCCGGCCCTTAGGAGAAGGGCGTCGCCAAACAGGAAGTCCAAACACAGAGGCATGCAAGCCACAGGCAGGCCACAGGAACAGCTAGGCCTCTCAGGCCCTGGAGCAAGTCCCGGATGGAACACAGGCGAGGCCCTGGCTTCGGAGCGGCCTCCGGTGGAAGGTGAGAGACCACCTGTAGCGCAGCAACAGGGGGGATCGTAACACAACCAATCTTTAATGAAAGCACCTCTGAGTCCTAGGAAAGTAGCATTTAGCTTTTTCAAGCCTGCCTTCTCTGGATCTCTCCTGTGGGAACAAGGCTCAGAAACCAACTCCAACCCAGCTGCACAGAATCCAGGCCAACCTTTTCTTCTCATCACATCTGTTGCCCTGACTCCAGAGAAGGCCAGTATTAGGGGCGTGCATTCATTTTTGATGTATTGGAATTCTGCAACGTATATGTCCCTATTCGTTATATTCGTGGGGAAGCAAAACGTATCGTGACTCCCCACGAATATAACTTATCATCCATTTCATCCGTTGCACGGCACACGACGCGCTTTTCTTCGCTGCCATTTGCAATCGGAGGATGCTATTTCAGTGTATCCACTATCCAGAGCCAAAAACCAGCCCTTTCCTGTGAGTCATCAGTAACTCACAGGAAAGGGTCGGACAGGTTGACACAGATATCAGAATGCAGCATATCAGCAATAACATTTTGTGAAATGCACTGAATGCAGCCAATTGCACTGTCATTCAGTGCTCGGTGATTATTTTCCTGATGACCCAGCACTATATATACTTAAGCATGCGACGTGCCATGCACTTTCTTTGCAGGGGTGGTGTGGGGAGGTGGTCTCTGTGGAAGCAGGCTGCACTCAGAGCTAGTCTGAGTTCAGAAATCTCTATTGAATTGCTAGTTAGGCTAGTTAGTAGAGAAAAAAAGTTATTTATTCTTTATTTGGCTGCAGTGCCTGTGCCAGCTAGTCCTGTTTGATTTTTAAGCAGTTTATTTAGGTGATCTGAGATGGTCTCTCTGTGCCAGGGAGAGAAGCTGCTTGCAGTGCCATTTTGTTTCATTCACCCTCTGGGCTAGGCTGCAAGCAAGCACCATTTGTGTATTGTGACTGGGAGAGATATATTCAATTTTGCTAGAATCTCCATTGGAAAATATATTTCATCGATTTTCCTGCTGTGCCAACAGTTCCAGCTTTTTTAAACTGAGTTTGTTTAATTCAACTCAGTCAGTCTCTCTGTGCACTGGGCTTCAGTGGTCTGGCAGTTTAGCAGACTGAACTTTATTATTGGGACAGTCTGTGCAGTGAAATCCCCAGTCTGCCTCTTTTGTGCTTACAAGCAAGCTGTGTGTTACATTAGTGCATAGAAAGGCACTGTGACAGTGGGCAGTGGGTAGTTTAATAGACTGAACTTTATTATTGGGACAGTCTGTGCAGTGAAATCCCCAGTCTGCATCTTTTGTGCTTACAAGCAAGCTGCATGTGTGTGCATACCACACATGTTACATTAGTGCATAGCAAGGCACTGTGACAGTGGGCAGTGGGTAGTTTAACAGACTGAACTTTATTATTGGGACAGTCTGTGCAGTGAAATCTCCAGTCTGCCTCTTTTGTGCTTACAAGCAAGCTGCGTGTGTGTGTGCACACCACACATGTTACATTAGTGCATAGCAAGGCACTGTGACAGTGGGAAGTGGGTAGTTTAACAGAATGAACTTTATTATTGGGACAGTCTGTGCAGTGAATTCCCGTCTGTGTCTTTTATGCTTATAAGCAAGCTGTGTGTGTGTGCACATCACACATGTGTCTGTACAGTGAAATCCCCAGTCTGCCTCTTTTGTGCTTACAAGCAAGCTGTATGTGTGTGCACACCACACATGTTACATTAGTGCATAGCAAGGCACTGTGACAGTGGGAAGTGGGTAGTTTAACAGAATTAACTTTATTATTGGGACAGTCTGTGCAGTGAAATCCCGTCTGTGTCTTTTATGCTTATAAGCAAGCTGTGTGTGTGTGCACATCACACATGTGTCTGTACAGTGAAATCCCCAGTCTGCCTCTTTTGTGCTTACAAGCAAGCTGTATGTGTGTGCACACCACACATGTTACATTAGTGCATAGCAAGGCACTGTGACAGTGGGCAGCCAGTAGGTACTAGGCAGTGACATTAAATCCATAATGTCAGGGAAAGCTAGATGTAGTCAAGTGATTGGGACTAGCAGAGGATGCACTTCAAAAGGCACTAGTGCCACTCCCCCATTAAAGTTAAAAAGGGACCTGTCACAATCTAAACTCTTTGGAGGGGCAGGCAGTTCCATCCAGAAAAAAATGAAATCTGACCATGATGCATCACCATCACCACCACCTGTTCCTGATCCTGTAGTTTTGCAGGTGAGGGAAGGGGAGGTTGAGTCACACCAGACAAAATGTCGACACCCAAAAGCAGCAGGGGGACAGAAGTCTCAACTAACACTTAGCATTGACAATGTAGCGCAGTCACTGTTTGCTTCTGATTCAGATGAAGAATCATCTTGTGTGGGATTCTCATCAGAAACGGAAGAAGTAATAGCTGATGAAGCTTTAGGAGGATCAGTTAGTCCTGTCTTAGCCTCCACTTCAGTGCAGCAGGGGAGAGATGAAACTGATGATGATGAGGAGGAAGAGCAGTCAGCACAGGCACAGAGGGTGACTGAGGTCCCTGGCATTGCTTCTCAGGGTGCACCCACTACTACAGCTCCAGTGCCAGCATCCACCCCCAAGGCTTTAGAGAAGGGAGGATCATGAAAGACATCTGTGATCTGGAGCCAATTTAAAGTGATGGATGACCCGCGTTTTGCTTGGTGTAATTACTGTGGCAGGGATATTAGCAGAGGCAAGCAAATGGGACATCTATCTAATTTTGGCATGATGCATCATATGAAGAGGCAACACCCAACAAGGGTTCTGCCATCTGGGGATGGTGGCAGTACCAGTCAGGGGACCCCTTCCAAGCAGCGTAAAGTGGTTCAAAAGCAGCAGAGTCAGCCCACGCCCTCATCCCCTTCTAGCAGTCAGGTGGCAGGCTAGCAACCCCCTGACATGTGGCAGAAGCGACAACCCACCATGGAGGAAATGGGGTGGAGTGCAGTAACACTATCCCGGGGTAGGAGGCAGGCAGCCTCAAAGTTGTAACCAGGAGCATTGGGGAAATGATTGCCCTTGATGACCAGCCCTTGCAGTTAGTGGAGAATGTGAGTTTCAAGCGTTTTATGAAGGTCGTAGTTCCAAATTACAAAGTCCCCTCCAGAACCACATTTATTTATTTATTTATTTATTTAGGAACTTTAAATATACCGACATTCGTAGGACACATCACGCCAGTTTACAAATAACTGAAGCAGGCAGAAATTACAATGAACACGGGAGGGGTGAGAGTGGAGCAGGCAAGAGCATTAGAAGGAAAGAGGGCAGCAAGAGTGAGAAGTGAGAGGAATAAACAATAAACAATAATAAATGGTAAAAGAAAAAAAAATAAAAGCATATCTGCAGTAAAATTCTTAAATGACAAAATATTTACATTATTTCATTAGGTCGGCTCTAAGACGGCATGAGTATAATAGAAAGGAGACTGAGAGGGTGGGGAGCGAGAAATGGAAAGGGTAGGAAAACACCTCGAAATGCAGATGGGGTGTAATGACCAGGTGTAAAGATAGAGAGGGGTGAGTTAGGTACGGGAGAATATGGAGGGCGGTGTGAGGGGAAGAGAGCTAAGTTTGATTAACATCTGGGTAGGCTTGCCTGAAGGGCCATGTCTTGATGCCTTTTTTGAAGGTGTGTAAAGAGGGTTCAAGTCGTAAGTGGGGGGGGGGGGGGGGGGGGGGGAGTGAATTCCAAAGGGAAGGGCTAGCAATGGTGAACGCTCTTTCTCTGGTAATGGAGAGGTGTATGGTATTGAGGGGTGGGGTGTGCATGGTGCCTGCGAGGGCAGTTCTAGTGGGGCATTTGGAGGTACGGAGGCATGGCATGTACTTGAGCCATGCAGGATTGTTTTTATACAGAGCGTTGTTCAGGATGGTGAGGGTTTTGTATTGAATACGGAAGGGGATTGGAAGCCAGTGCAGGTCCTTTAGTATAGGGGTAATGTGTTCAGTCTTACGGGTATTGGTTGTAATTCTTGCCATAGCATTCTGTAGGATTTGTAGGGCCTTGATGGTGGAAAAAGGGAGGCCTAACAGAAGGGAGTTGCAATAATCCAGTTTGGAGAGGATGGTCATCTGCAGGACTAATCGGAAATCTTGGGCATGGAGGAGGGGTTTCAGTTTTTTAAGTATATGGAGTTTGTAGAAACCTCCTTTTAGTAGGGATTTAATGTGAGGTTTAAAGTTGAGGTGTTGGTCTAGTAAGACTCCTAGGTCTCTTACAGAGGGAAAGGGTGAGTGGGTTAAAATGGGGACAGAAGCGGTGGGGAGATTTGAGTGTTCAGGTTGATTGGAGATGACAAGGATTTCAGTTTTTGCTGCATTGAGTGCGAGGTGGAGGTTGGCCAGTAGGGAGTTAATGGTGGAGAGGCAGGATTCCCAATATTGCAGGGAAGCCTTAAGTGTTGTTTGGATGGGGATGAAGATTTGCACTTCATCAGCAAAAATTCAGACCTAGATCAGAGAGAAGATGACAGAGGGAGAGAAGATTGATATTGAAAAGTGTGGAGGATAGGGAAGAACCTTGGAGGACGCCTTGTACCAGTGGGATGTGTGGGGATTTACATTTGTCAATTTGTACAAAGTATTCTCTATGTGTGAGGTAAGAGGAAAACCAAGAAAGAGCAGTGTCAGAGATGCCTATCTCTGCCAGCCGGGAAAGAAGGATTTGGTGGTTGACAGCGTCAAAGGCTGCAGAGATATCAAGGATGGCAAGGAGGTGATGATTTCCCTTGGTCCATGCCTATGAGGATAGTGTCAGTGATAGCTAGAAGGAGATTTAGCAGAAAGGTCATCCCCAGCCTGTACAAGCAGTGTCGCAGTCGCATGCAAGCGCTGCTAGCTAAGGCAGAGGGGAGAGTGCATTTCACCTGCGACATCTGGACTGCCATGAATGCTGCACACTCTTACCTCTCCCTGACAGCACATTGGTGGGACCTGGCTGAGACAGGGGTAGGCAGCAGCTCTATTACTGAACAAGTATCAGGGTGGAGGTGGGCTTTACTGCACACCCACGTGATGGACCAGGCCCATACTGCAGCCAATATTCTAGCATGCATCAGATAGATGCTAGAGGGCTGGCAACTACACCAGTGAGACAGGAATCCTCAGGCAGGGTTCTTTGTCACAGACAATGGTGCAAACATGGTTAAGGCAATAAACGACAGGCATTTTAAGAACATCTGATGTTTTGCACACACTCTGCACCTGGTAGTGAAGTCAGCTCTGGGGTTGGATTCCAATAACAAAGAAAATGAATACCTGCATAGGTTAATACAGAAGTGCAGGAACATAGCAGCGCACTTCCAGAGAAGTGTGAAGGTGGGGCAGGTTCTCCGACAAAAGCAGACTGATTTGGAGATGCCTCACAAGCGTCTCATTCAAGACATTGCCACCCGGTGGAATTCAAAATTTATGATGCTCGAGTGGTTAGTGGAGCTGCAGACACCCCTTCATGAACTTTCCGGTACAATGGACATAGGTGTGCAGAATCTCCTAGGGCATCTTGATTGGTTAGTCATGAGTCAGCTGGTAAAAATCCTGCAGCCCTTCAAGGATGTCACGGAGGAGCTGAGATCCAGAAGTGCCACCTTGGCTGACATCATCCCTATAGTTAATCTCCTGGATGAACATTTGGAGGCCTTTAAACAGGAAGAGGGAATGACAGTTGAGGTGCTGCATTGTCTGGATGTTTTGCAGCAGCAGGTAGAAGAGAGATTAAGGCCTTTAACAGAACAGAACACATACATGCTCGCCACAGTCTGTGATCCCCATGTGAAAGGGAATCTCGACCTACAGTACAATTGTCTCTTATTGGTGAAGGACCTGCTGTTAGCAAATGTCCGTGAACAGGAGCGCCATAGGCAGAGACAGATTAGACGTGAAGCAGAGGTGGAAACAGCGGGCACTTCAGAGAGTTGTGCTGCTAGACCAAGCTGGAGCAGCACTCTGTCAGTGACAGATAGTACCTCCTCCTCCACTTCAGAATGCCAAAGACATGTTGCCCATAAAGATTCATCTGTTGTGCGATCGGCGAGAGAGAAAGCAGCTGGCATGAGTGACTCTCAGCCCACCCAAGCAAAGGAGACACCAGCACAGCTGTCAGTGACATGGTAATTCTCAGAGCCGACAGAGAACATGCAGACAGATCCGCTGGCATATTGGGCACACAAGTCCACTGTCTGGACACACCTAGCCAAAGTGGCTCAGCGATATCTGTCATGCCCACCAACCAGTGTGCCCAGTGAATGTGTCTTTTCAATGACAGGGGATATCATGAGCCCTCACCGCTCAAGGTTGGCACCAGAGTTGATGGAAATGCTAGTGCTTTTGAAAGTAAACCTGCCTTTGCTTGGGTTTCCAAATTTTCCCTGTGAATGGCAAGATGAATACAAGCAATTGAAAGCCTTGCAGCAGCTCCAACTGCCTCCTATACTCCAGATAATATAAGCACTGCAGCACATGTACCTGACCTGAAACGTGTGCCTGACCGTCCACTGTCCAGGACGTATATCCCTACAAGGACCTGACCTGAAACGCTGTGCCTGTCCGTCCACTCTCCAGGCCTTATGTCCCTTCAAGGGTTTGACCTCTGTCTTTGACTGCTGTGGCTGTCCATCCAGGCCTTATGTCCCTAGGTGGGATTGACTCTGTCCTTGATTGCTGTGCCTGTTTGTCCAGGCCTTTTGTCCCTATGTGGCCTTGACCTCTGTCCTCAACTGCTGTTCCTGACCATCCAAGCCTTATGTCCGTAGGTGGGTTTGACTCTGTCCTCGATTGCTGTGCCTGTTCGTCTAGACCTTATGTCCCTACAAGGGTTTGACTTCGATTGCTTTGCCTGTTCATCCAGGCCTTATGTCCCTACAAGGGTTTGACCTCTGTCCTCGACTGCTGTGCCTGTTCATCTAGGCCTTATTTCCCTAGGTGGGATTTGCTTCTGTCCTCGACTGCTGTGCCTGTCCATCAAGGCCTTATGTCCCTAGGTGAGAATGACTCTGTCCTCGATTGCTGTGTCTGTTCGTCCAGGCCTTATGTCCCTACAAGGGTTTGACCTCTGTTCCTGACTGCTGTGCATGTTTGTCCAGACCTTATGTCCCTAGGTGGGATTCATCTCTGTTCTTGACTGCTGTGCCTGTCCGTCCAGACCTTATGTTGCTAGGTGCGATTGATTCTGTCCTGTATTGCTGTACATGTCCGTCCAGGCCTTATGTCCCTAGGTGGGATTGACTCTCTCCTCGATTGCTGTGTCTGTTTGTCCAGGCCTTATGTCCCTATGTGGGATTCACCTCTGTCCACGAATGCTGTGCCTGTCTGTCCAAGCCTTATGTCCCTAGGTGGGTTTGACTCTGTCCTCGATTGCTGTGCCTGTTCGTCCAGACCTTATGTCCCTACAAGGGTTTGACCTCTGTCCTCGACTGCTGTGCCTATTCATCCAGGCCTTATTTCCCTAGGTGGGATTTGGCTCTGTCCTCGACTGCTGTGCCTGTCCATCCAGGCCTTATGTCCCTAGGTGGGATTCACCTCTGTCCTCGACTGCTTTGCCTGTCCGTCCAAGCCTTATGTCCCTATGAGGGCTTGACCTCTGTCCTCGACTGCTGTGCCTTTTCATCCAGGCTTTATGTCCCTACAAGGGTTTGACCTTGATTGCTTTGCCTGTTCATCCAGGCCTTATGTCCCTACAAGGGTTTGACATATATCCTCTACTGCTGTGCCTGTTCATCCAGGCCTTATGTCCCTAGGAGGGATTCACCTCTGTTCTCGACTGCTGTGCCTGTTCATCCAGGCCTTATGTCCCTATGTGGGCATGTCCTCTGTCCTCAACTGATGTGCCTGTCCATCCAAGCCTTATATCCGTAGGTGGATTTGACTCTGTCCTCGATTGCTGTGCCTGCTCGGCTAGACCTTATGTCCCTACAAGGCTTTGACTTCAATTGCTTTGCCTGTTCATCCAAGGCCTTATGTCCCTACGTGGGATTGACCTCTGTCCTCGACTGCTTTGCCTGTCCGTCCAGGCCTTATGTCCCTAGGTGGGATTCACCTCTGTCCTCGACTGCTGTGTCTTTTCGTCTAGGCTTTATGTCCCTACAAGGGTTTGACCTTGATTGCTTTGCCTGTTCATCCAGGCCTTATGTCCCTACAAGGGTGTGACCTCTGTCCTCTACTGCTGTGCCTGTTCATCCAGGCCTTATGTCCCTAGGTGGGATTCACCTCTGTTCTCGACTGCTGTGCCTGTTCATCCAGGCCTTATGTCCCTACGTGGGATTGACCTCTGTCCTTGAATGCTGTGCCTGTCGTCTAGGCCTTATGTCCCTAGGTGGGATTGACTCTGTCCTTGATTTCTGTGCCTGTTCATCCAGGCCTTAGGTCCCTACAAGGGTTTCACCTCTGTTCTTCACTGCTGTGCCTATTTGTCAGGCCTTATGTCCCTAGGTGGGATTCACCTCAGTTCTTGACTGATGTGCCGGTCCATCCAGGCCTTATGCCCCTATGTGGGATTGACCTCTGTCCTTGAATGCTGTGCCTGTCCATCCAGGCCTTATGTCCCTACGTGGGCTGGGCCTCTGTCCTCGACTGCTGTGCCTGTCCATCCAGGCCTTATGTCCCTAAGTGAGATTGACTCTGTCCTTGACTGCTGTGCCTGTCCGTTCAGGACTTGTCCCTAGGTGGGATTCACCTCTGTCCTCAACTGCTATGCCTGTATGTCCAGGCCTTATGTCCCTAGGTGGGTTTGACCTTTGTCCTTGCCTGCTGTGCCTGTTCGTCCAAGCCTTATGTCCCTACATGGGTTTGACCTCTGTTCTCAACTGCTGTGCTTGTCCGTCCAGGCCTTATGTCACTAGGTAGGATTGACTCTGTCCTCGATTGCTGTGTCTATCCATACAGACCTTATGGCAATAGGTGGGATTGACTCTGTCCTCGACTGCTGTGTCTGTCCATCCAGGCCTTATGTCAATAGGTGGGATTCACCTCTGTCCACTACTGATGTGCCTATTCGTCCAGGTTTTATGTCCCTACATGGGATTGACCTCTGTCCTTGAATGCTGTGCCTGTCTGTCCAGGCCTTATGTCAATAGGCGGGATTGACTCTGTCCTCGACTGCTGTGTCTGTCCATCCAGGCCTTATGTCAATAGGTGGGATTCACCTCTGTCTACTACTGATGTGCCTATTCGTCCAGGTTTTATGTCCCTACATGGGATTGACCTCTGTCTCTCGAATGCTGTGCCTGTCCGTCCAGACCTTATGTCCCTACGTGGGCTTGACCTCTACCCTCGACTGCTGTGCCTGTCTGTCCAGGCCTTATATCCCTAGGTGGGATTCACCTCAGTTCTTGACTGCTGTTCCTGTTCATCCAGGCTTTATGTCCCTAGGTGTGATTCACCTCTGTCCTCGACTGCTGTGCCTGTTCGTCCAGGCCTTATGTCCCTACATGGTATTGACCTCTGTCCTTGAATGCTGTGCCTGTCCATCCAGGCCTTATGTACCTAGATGAGATTGACTCTGTCCTTGACTGCTGTGCCTGTCCGTTCAGGACTTATGTCCCTAGGTGGGATTCACCTCTGTCCTCGACTGCTGTGCCTGCCCATCCAGTCCTTATGTCCCTACATGGGCTTGACCTCTGTCCTTGACTGCTGTGCCTGTCCGTTCGGCCTTATGTCCCTACGTGGGATTCACCTCTGTCCTCGAATGCTGTACCTGTATGTCCAGACCTTATGTCCCTAGGTGGGATTGATTCTGTCTTCGACCGCTGTGCTTGTCCATCCAGGCCTTATGTCCCTAGGTGGGATTCACCTCGACTGCTGTGCTTGTCCGTCCAGGCCTTATGTCCCTACATGGGCTTGACCTCTGTCCTCAAATGCTGTGCCTGCCCATCCAGGCCTTATGTCCCTATGTGGGATTGACCTCTGTCCTCGAATGCTGTGCCTGTCCATCCAGGCCTTATGTCCCTAGGTGGGATTCCTCTCTGTCCTCGATTGTAGTGCCTGTCCGTCCTGGCCTTATGTCCCTTGATGGGATTGACTCTGTCCTCGACTGCTGTGCCTGTCCATCCAGGCCTTAGATTCCTGGACGAACAGGCACAACCTTGCAGCCTACAGGCACAACCTTGCAGCCTTCCCAGTTCTCCTGCCTTGCCTTTCAACCTATCCAAGCCTCCTGTCTTGCCTTGCAGTCTACCCAGGCTTTTTGCCTTGTTCTATGGTCTTTCTTGGCTTCCTATCTCACTCTGAGGCCTCCTAAGCCTTCTTGCCTTGCTCTCTGACCTTCCAGGCCCCCTTGCCTTGCTCTCTGCTGTAGCTTACAGTCTCCAGGCCTCCTAGCAGGGCTGTTACAGCTTTTTGCAGCCCTGTTCGAAAAATTACTGTGCTCCCCCCCGCCCCCCCCCCCCCCCCATGATTCCTTTTGTGTCTGTACTAGGCCATCAGACAAAGCCTAGCTCTGTCCTACAATCTATAATTTTTAAAAATTGACATGCACCCCACCCCCACCTCCAATCCCAGAACCAATGGCTAGGGAAGGATTTTAGGTACCCTAGGTAATCCTTACAGCCTTGCACACACACCACCACCACCACCCTTCCCCCACCCCACAAACACACCCTCCATATCCTTTACAGTCACACACAATTGAACTATGCATTTATAATAAATCTTACATGAAAAACAACATTCAAAAGTATAGTCTGTTGAGGCAAAAATAACACTTACCACATGCATATTATATTTGCTTGCTCTCCTGTGGTGCCAATCATAAAACTCTGCAAAAAAGACACTTGGAACTCCTATGGAATTAGACTTTTTGTAATGCATATTGGGTGTGATCTTAGCACTCAAAAGCCATGAACAAATAGAATTACCATTACAATATAGTAAACCTCCCATACCAAAACAAAACTAAAAATCTTATCTATCAAAAGGCAAAGCTGCACATATTACACCAGGCCCTACAACACCAATAAAACTCTTATTAGGAAACCAAGCTGCTAAAGATCCCTAAACAGAAATTGCATGCTAGCAAAATACCTCATCTCGGCCACATATGCGGAACACAGACAGACCCTCACCAAAAACAGATTAAAGAGATCAGAAAGTATAAACAGAAATGTGCTGAGAACTAAGTGGAACCCATAACAAAGACAGCCTTTATATGCAGAGCAACAATTGAAAAACAGAAACATTACCATTCTTCATAAAAACATTAAATAATAAAATCAAGAAATATAAAACTATCATAATAGTAAAATCATATTCATAAACAATATTTCAAACATTTAATGAATAGAATATAAAAAATTTCCCAATCACCAAGAAAATATTTCAAAATATCTGCTGAATAAAAAATCTAATAATTAAAAAATTTTCTATTCACCCCCCAAAATTAAATATTTTGAAAGAGCAGAATTATCAAATTATACCCAATAATTAAAACTAATAAGGATTAAAAAATTCTCCTGCTCTCCATATCTATTATCTTCTGATTTACAGTCTACCTGAGATTGTCATGGATTGGGGGAGGTAGGGACACCCAAATTTTATCTTCACTCTCACACACATACAGAATAACACATTCATTCTCTCACACACTTCCTCTCTCTAACATACACAGGCTCCCTCTCCCTCAATGATAAATTATGTGTATGTGTGTGTGTGTGTGTGTGTGTGTGTGTGCCTGTAAGAGCCTATATGTGACACATGGGTCTCACAGGTACACAAGCATATACACAGGCTCTCATACAGTCACAGACACACATACACATAGGCTCCCACACAGACACACACACATGCACAAACACACAGGGTCTCAGACACACACATGTTCTCAGTCACTCACACAAATACACACATGGCCTCCTGATGTCTTCAGGCCCCTACAGGCCTCCTAATGTCTTTTGCTGGCCCTGCGGGCCTTCCTGTTTCGGATTGGGAGATCAGAAGCTGTGCACGTGCACACACACGCAATCAGAAGACAGGCCTCGCCGATGGCCGACGGCAACTTGAGCGCTTGCAGCGTCCATTCATGTTCAGCTGCTGGTGGTCCCACAGTCTCTCCTGCTGTCACTGGATCACTGCCTCCTCCAGGTGTGCTGCCCCATGCAAATGCACGGTATGTACACCTGATCACACTGGGCCTGCCTACTAGATTCTCCTGGCTAACCTTATGCCCTGTTGGGCTTCCCTGTTCATTGTTTCCTGGCCTTGTCTAGTCCAGTCCTTTCCGGTCCTTGTTCTGTCTTGTGACCTACCCAGTCCTCCTGTCTTGCCTTGCGACCTACCCAGGCCTCCTGCCTTGCCTTGTAGTTTGCCCATGCTTTCTGCATTGCTCTATGTCCTCTCTTGGCCTCCGGTCTCACTTTGTGGCCTACTTGCATCACTCTGTGACCTCCAAGACCTTCCTGCTTCCCTCTGTGGCTTCCTTGCCTTGCTCTCTGGCCTCCTAGTTCCTTGTCTGTTTTCCAGTCCTTGCCTTTGTTTCTGGTTCAGCTTCAATACTATACCTAACCCCAGCCTGTACTCTACATCCAATCCATACCTTGAGCCTGCATCCAGTCCCCAGTTTGTGTGTATCCAGTCTCCAGTCTGCGCCTGCATTCAAAATTGTCTGTCTCCAGCTCTTGCCACACCCTCAATATCAGCACAGCCTCCAGACTTGTCTGTTTCCCGTTCGTGCCACACCCTCAGTATCAGCTCAGCCTTCAGATTTGTTTGCATCCAGTTCTTGCCAAGCTCTAGCAATAGCCCAGCTTCCTTGATGTTCACCAGGAGACAACCCATACCTCCCCAGAACCCAAGGGCTCCATCTGTGGGGGAGGAGCGGTGGCCAGATAGAAGACCAGCACTCATCCAGCCCTGCAGTACTATACTGCTCCTATGGGGGTACATAAGAACATAAGAACATGCCATACTGGGTCAGCCAAGGGTCCATCAAGCCCAACAGTGGCCAATCTAGGCCATAAGAACCTATCAAGTAACCAAAAATTAAGTCTATTCCATATTACTGTTGCTAGTAATAGCAGTGGCTATTTTCTAAGTCAACTTAATGGACTTCTTCTCCAAGAACTTATCCAATCTTTTTTTAAACACAGCTACACTAACTGCACTAACCACATTCTCTGGCAACAAATTCCAGAGTTTAATTGTGCGTTGAGTGAAAAAGAACTTTCTCTAATTAGTTTTAAATGTGATAGTTTCTATGAAACCCATATCTATGTATGTTATTTTTATGTTGTTTTTATTATTATGTCTGTTTATTTTGTATATCGCCTAGGCCATTTTGTGTTAGGCGTTTAATAAATCTTTTTAAATGAAAAAAAAAAAATGTGCCACATGCTAACTTCATGGAGTGCCCCCTAGTCTTTCTATTATCCAAAAGAATAAATAACCAAGTCACATTTACCCGTTCTAGACCTCTCATGATTTTAAACACCTCTATCACATCCCCCCTCAGCCATCTCTTCTCCAAGCTGAAAAATCCTAACCTCTTTAGTCTTTCCTCATAGGGGAGCTGTTCCATTCCCTTTATCATTTTGGTCGACCTTCTCTGTACCTTCTTCATTGCAACTATATCTTTTTTTATATGCGGCGACCAGAACTGTACACAGTATTCAAGGTGCGGTCTCACCATGGAGAGATACAGAGGCATTATGACAATTTCCGTTTTATTCACCATTCCCTTTCTAATAATTCCCAACATTCGTTTTGCTTTTTTCACTGCCGCAGCACACTGAACCGATGATTTCAATGTGTTATCCACTATGACACCTAGATCTCTTTTTTGAGTGGTTGCTCCTAATATGGAACATAACATTGTGTAACCATAACATGGGTTATTTTTCCCTATATGCATCATCTTGCTTTATCCACTTTAAATTTCATCTGCCATTTCGATGCCCAATTTTCCAGTCTCAGAAGGTCTTCCTGCAATTTATCACAATCTGCTTGTGATTTAACTACTCTGAACAATTTTGTATCATCTGCAAATTTGATTATCTCAGTCGTTGTATTTCTTTCCAGATCATTTATAAATATTGAAAAGTAAAGGTCTCAATACAGATCCCTGAGGCATTCTACTGCCCACTCCCTTCCACTGAGAAAATTGTCCATTTAATCCTACGCTGTTTCCTGTCTTTTAGCCAGTTTGTAATCCACGAAAGGACATCGCCACCTAACCCATGACTTTTTACTTTTCCTAGAAGCCTCTCATGAGGAACTTTGTCAAACGCCTTCTGAAAATCCAAGTATACTACATCTACCAGTTCACCTATATCCATGTGTTTATTAACTCCTTCAAAAAAGTGAAGCAGATTTGTAAGGCAAGACTTGCCTTGTGTAAAGTCATGCTGACTTTGTTCCATTAAACTATGTCTTTCTAAATGTTCTGTGATTTTGTTATTTAGAACACTTTCCACTATTTTTCCTGGCACGGAAGTCAGGCTAACTGGTCTGTAGTTTCCTGGATTGCCCCTGGAGCCCTTTTTAAATATTGCAGTTACATTAGCTATCCTCCAGGAAAAATAGTGGAAAGTGTTCTAAACATCAAAATCACAGAACATATAGAAAGACATGGTTTAATGGAACAAAGTCAGCATGGCTTTACCCAGGGCAAGTCTTGCCTCACAAATCTGATTCACTTTTTTGAAGGAGTTAATAAACATGTGGATAAAGGTGAACCTGTAGATGTAGTATACTTGGATTTTCAAAAGGCGTTTGACAAAGTTCCTCATGAGAGGCTTCTAGGAAAAGTAAAAAGTCAATGGATAGGTGGCGATGTCCTTTCGTGGATTGCAAACTGGCTAAAAGACAGGAAACAGAGAGTAGGATTAAATGGACAATTTTCTCAGTGAAAGGGAGTGGACAGTGGAGTGCCTCAGGGATCTGTATTGGGATCCTTACTTTTCAATATATTTATAAATGATCTGGAAAGAAATATGACGAGTGAGATAATCAAATTTGTAGATGACACAAAATTGTTCAGAGTAGTTAAATCACAAGCAGATTGTGATAAATTGCAGGAAGACCTTTTGAGACTGGAAAATTGGGCATCCAAATGGCAGATGAAATTTAATGTGGATAAATGCAAGGTGATGCATATAGGGAAAAATAACCCATGCTATAATTACACAATGTTGGATTCCATATTAGGTGCTACAACCCAAGAAAGAGATCTAGGCATCATAGTGGATAACACATTGAAATTGTCGGTTCAGTGTGCTGCGGCAGTCAAAAAAGCAAACAGAATGTTAGGAATTATTAGAAAGGGAATGGTGAATAAAATGGAAAATGTCATAATGCCTCTGTATCGTTCCATGGTGAGACCGCAACTTGAATACTGTGTACAATTCTGGTCGCCGCATCTCAAAAAAGATATAATTGTGATGGAGAAGGTACAGAGAAGGGCTACCAAAATGATAAAGGGAATGGAACAGCTCCCCTATGAGGAAAGACTAAAGAGGTTAGGACTTTTCAGCTTGGAGAAGAGATGGCTGAGGGGGGATATGATAGATATGTTTAAAATTATGAGAGGTCTAGAACGGGTAGATGTGAATCGGTTATTTACTCTTTTGGATAGTAGAAAGACTAGGGGGCACTCCATGAAGTTAGCATGGGGCACATTTAAAACTAATCGGAGAAAGTTCTTTTTTACTCAACGAACAATTAAACTCTGGAATTTGTTGCCAGAGGATGTGGTTAGTGCAGTTAGTATAGCTGTGTTTAAAAAAGGATTGGATAAGTTCTTGGAGTAGAAGTCCATTACCTGCTATTAAGTTCACTTAGGGGCGGATTTTAAAAGGGCCTTCAGGATTTACGTGCGCAGGGCCCTCGCGCGCCGGCGCACCTATTTTGCATAGGCCGCCAGCGCGCATAAAGCCCCGGGACGCGCGTAAGTCCCAGGGCTTTTGAAAAGGGGCGGGAGGGGGCGTGTCCGGGGCGTCCCCGAAACGACGCGGCGTTTCGGGGGCGTGCCCTGGCGTTTCGGGGGTGGGCCCGGGGGCATGGCGCCGGCCCGGGAGCGTGGTCGAGGCCTCCGGACCACGCCCCTGGGACTGGAGGATGGAGCGGGGCTGCTGGCGACGCGCGCAAAGGTAAGGGGGGGGGTTTAGATAGGGCCGGGGGGGGGGTGGGTTAGGTAGGGGAAGAGAGGGGAAGGTGGGGGGAGGGCAAAAGAAAGTTCCCTCCGAGGCCGCTCCAAAATCGGAGCGGCCTCAGAGGGAACAGGCAGCGCGCGCTGGGCTCGGCGCGCGCAGGTTGCACAAATGTGCACCCCCTTGCGCGTGCCGACCTCGGATTTTATAAGATACGCGCGGCTATGAGCGTATCTTATAAAATCCAGCGTACTTTTGTTCGCGCCTGTTGTGCGAACAAAAGTACGCGCTCGCGCAAGGTTTTAAAATCTGCCCCTTAGAGAATAGCCACTGCCATTAGCAATGGTAACATGGAATAGACTTAGTTTTTGGGTACTTGCCAGGTTCTTATGGCCTGGATTGGCCACTGTTGGAAACAGGATGCTGGGCTTGATGGACCCTTGGTCTGACCCAGTATGGCATTTTCTTATGTTCTTATGTTCTCCAGTCTTCAGGTAAAATGGATGATTTTAGTGACAGGTTACAAATTTTTACTAATAGGTTTGAAATTTCATTTTTTAGTTCCTTCAGAACTCTGGGGTGTATACTATCCGGTCCAGGTCCTACCACATCTTCTAGGTTCACCGTGATTTGGTTCAGTCCATCTGAATCATTACCTATGAAAACCTTCTCCGGTATGCGTACCTCCCCAACATCCTCTTCAGTAAACACTGAAGCAAAAAAATCATTTAATCTTTCCACGATGGCCTTATCTTTAAGTGCCCCTTTAACCTCTCGATCATCAAACGGTCCAACTGACTCCCTCACAGGCTTTCTGCTTCGGATATATTTTAAAAAGTTTTTACTGTGAGTTTTGCGTCTACGGCCAACTTCTTTTCAAATTCTCTCTTAGCCTATCTTACATTTAACTTGCCAACGCTTATGCATTTTCCTATTTTCTTCTGTTGGATCCTTTTTCCAATTTTTGAATGAAGATGTTTTGACTAAAATAGCTTCTTTCACCTCCCCTTTTAACCATGCTGGTAATCGTTTTGCCTTCTTTCCACCTTTCTTAATTTGTGGAATACATCTGAATTGTGCTTCTAGGATGGTATTTTTTAACAATGACCATGCCTCTTGCACACGTTTTACCTTTATAGCTGCTCCTTTCAATTTTTTTATAACTAGTTTTCTCATTTTATCAAAGTTTCCATTTTGAAAGTTTAGCACGAGAGCAGTGGATTTGCTGATTGCCCCCCTTCCAGTTTTTAATTCAAATTTGATCATATTAAGATCACTATTGCCAAACGGCCCCACCACCGTTACATCTCTCATCAAATCCTGTGCTCCACTGAGAATTAGATCTAAAATTGCTCCCTTTCTTGTCGGTTCCTGAACCAGTTGCTCTATAAAAATGGGTGCCATGTCAATGTTACTTGCTGCTGCTGCCATTGCATAGCTTCTGATAAATATAATGGGAAATAACCATTTTATTTGCATATAAAAAAAATCAAAAATTGAAGCATAAATGCTAGTCTGCATGATAACAATGGACCTATGATTAAAAATGATCCAGGCATTTCATGCTTAAACGCTTGTTGCATGTACGGGTGTTATGAAGGTCCTTTTACAGCTTGCTTAATTGAAGTGTTTGATGTGCCTAAACATTTCAAGTGTCATTATCTGAAAACATATTTTCTGAGAATGTGAACCACGTTAAAAATCAAAGTGAATGCTGTGTTAACTTTTATATAACCCCATGAAACATACCAATCAGAACCAAATGTATTACAATAAACCTTATGCTTTCTATCAGACAAGAAAGGAATGAATCATTTCTTCACAATTCCTCCAATCCCAGTACTGCTTAGTCTGTTCACTAGCTTACCACGATACACCATGTCAAAAGCAGCCAATATGTCCAGTTTGACTAATATTCCAGACTTCTTATAGTCCATAGTAATATGTAGCTCAACATGAAGCAAAATTGGTAATGTCTCAATCCCATGATTGGTCTGAAAACCAAAGAATACTATTCATGCTAACACTGTGTTAAACCTAGTAAAATTTAATGTGCATTATCACTTTCCATGCTACCCTATAGTTAGGTGATCTGCATGATTTGCATCTTATTACCTCCCTATCAAGCACATTTTCAAACGGCCATGCGTGTAAATAACAGAGGCTATTTGCTTGACCAGATCTTGTGCGCGCCGTGTGCATTTTTTAAAGGGCCCGGCCATACGCGTAACCCCCGTTAGGCGCAGAAGTGCTGGGCCCTGAAAAAGGAATGGGCCAGGGGGCCGTGGTCTGGGTGGGGAGGGGCAGCTTGGAGGCTGGCCGGGACAGTGGGCATGAGTACTTTTCTGCTGTCTTGGCTCCATGTTCAAGAAATCACATGACTTATAAGAATCCCAGTCCCATTTACATTTATGAGATAAAATTGTAATGCTAATGAATTAGGAAAATGTTATGACAACAAACTAGCTCATTGGTGTGTAAATTGGAGGTGAGACCTATTTAATCTATCGTGTCAACAATGCTTTCTGAGATTGCTTCTGAATTGCCTTGCTGGTAATCTCACACTCTCCTGTGATATCCCTTACTTTATCTAAAGATCTTTTTTTAAGATACTGGTATTTAAGTATTTATTTATAGCCAACAACAATGGGGTCTATCTGCCTCTGATCTGGTATCGGCTGAGGCCCCAGCATTGGCCTGGGTCTAGGCCGAGACCCAGGGATTGCTCTCTGGCTTAGGCCATAGCCCCTACTTTGGGCCATAGCCTATGCTGTAGGTGAGGCCCCGGCATTGGGCCTAGGCTGCGGCCCGTGCTTTGGGCCTCATCCTATGCCTTAGGCAAGGCCCCAACTGTGTGCCTAGGCATAGGCCCGACCGGAAGTTTTAACTGAATTAAATGAATAAGATTTTTTATTCTTATTTGTTTTAATTGTTGCTTAGTATTTGATGTCTGCTGCTTGAAATATTTTTTTTGGGTGTGGGAAAGTTTGGATATTCTATTTGTTAACTGGTTTGAAATATTTATTTTTTTATGAATATGTTTTTTCTATTATTATTGCTCTTTTTATATGTCTTGGTTTTCTTATTTAATGTTTTATAAAAAATTGTAATGATTCTGTTTTTCATTGTTGCTCTGCATATGGAGGTTGGCTTGATATGGGTTGCAGTTCAGTTCTTCTCTGTATGTTTCTATTAATGCTTTCTGGTGACTTTATTCTGTATTTGGTCAGGGTCCGTCAGTGTTCTACATGTTTGACCAAGGTAAGAAATGTTGCTGGCATGTACTTTCAGTGTAAAGATCTATAACAGTCTGATTTGTTTTGTTTTCCTATTAGAAGGTGTAATGCTATTCTAGGGCCTGGAGTAATATGTGCAATGTTGACTTTTCATAGATAAGGTGCTGGCAGTTAGGATTCTTTTGATATGGGAGTTTTACTATATTGTAATGGTAATTATGTTCATGGCTCTCTGACAGCCAAGCCCACACCCAACATGCATTTCAAATGTTCTAATTCGATATGAGTTCCAAGTGTCTTTTTTGTAGGTTTTTCTGGTTGTCAACACAACAGTGCATGAAAATATAATATGCATGATGTAAGTGATATTTTTTCCTCTGAAGACTGTATTTTTGAATGTTCTTTTTCATGTAAAATCTGTTATAAATGCATAATTTAATTGTGTGTCTGTAGAGGATATGGGAGTGGGGGAGGCCTGTATGCAAGGCAGGAAGGTTTGCCTAAGATACTTAATACCCTTGTCCTGACCATGGAGTCCATGGGTGGGGGAGGTGGGTGTCAGTTTTTAAAAATATAGATTGCTGGAAGGAGCTGGGCTTTTTTTAATGGTCTGGCACAGAGAATAAATGTATCAGGGTGGGGCGGGGTGAGGGTGGGGTAACACAGTAATTGTTCGCATAGGGCAGCAAAAACGCTAGCACTGGACCTGTTGACTTGTGAGCATGAGGATCACTTGTAACTTGCTTGTTGCAAAGGTAGTGGATCTCACACACCACCTAGATAAGATTTTAGAGAATGCTGAAGAGGTGCCACTGTCATGGTACACATAGGTACCAATGAAACAGGAAGGTGCAGGAGAGAGGTTCTAGGGGCTAAATTTAGGCTCTTAGGTAGGACATTGAAATCCAAAACCTCCAGGGTCATATGCTCAGAAATGTTCATCATTTCATGTGCAGGCTGAGCTTTAGAATCTCAATGCATGGATGAGACGATGGTGCAGGGCAGACGATTTTAGATTTGTTAGGATTAACATTCTGTGGAAGGGAAAGTCTATTAAGGATGTAAATTCATTTAACCAAATTTGCAAAACACAAAAATAAGGGTCCATTTGTTTCATTCAGGGGGCCCCAAAATGAATTGAGGGGCCACCGAATTAAACAAATCTTGTTTAATTCAGTTAAACTTCTGGTTGGGCCTACATCTAGGCCCACAGCCGTGGCCTTGCCTAAGGCAAAGGCCAAGGCCCAAAGCATGAGCTGTAGCCAGGGCCCAAGGCTGGGGCTTCACCTAGGGCATAGGCCACAGTCCTTAGCAGGGGCCATGGCCTAGGCCAGAGATCAATGCCTGGGCCTTGGTCTAGGCCCAAGCCAATTCCAGGACTTTGGCCGAGACCTGATCAGGGCAGTCCCTGCAAATTATTTTTTCCCATTTACCTGATCTGTTAGGTATCCATAGCTGCAGCCAGGTTGGGTCCCGACACCTGGTCCTTGACCCAGACCCAGGCTGAAGGCTGGCTCCCAATGTCTGGGCCTTGGCCCAGGCCAGGGTCTGACACTGAGGCCCCTCTGGAGGCTGGGTCCTGATGCCTGGGCCTGGGCCTAAACTGGAGCCTGGTCTAGAACTGGGTCATGATGGGTCATGATGCCATGTCCTCGGCCCATGCCCTCGGCCCATGCCCAGGCCCAACTCCACATCCTAGTCCAGAGGCTGAGTCCCAACACTAGGGCCTGACCCAGAGGCCAGGTCCTGATTCCTGGGCCTGTGCCCAGACCCAGGCTCAATGCTGGGGCCCTATCCGGAGGCCAGGTCCTGATGCCTGGGCCTTTGCCTGGGCCAAAGAAGCTGGGTCCTGATGCCTGGGCCTCAGCCCAGATTCAAGATGAGGTCTGGAGCCCAGGCCTCAGAGCTTATCTTGACGTGTCCTCTTTCTTCGTCTTTGTTCTTGAGCTAATGCCGTCTGCATGGGTTGCACAGAGTTAATTAACTTCAGTGCATCCTCACCAGCAAAAGGCACCATTTTTATGTACAGCAGTTCAATTAGGCTGTTCAATTAAGCATACCAGATCCATGGAATGGCAGACTTTTTTTTTTATAAAGTTGGTTTCATGGAAAGGGGTGGGACCAGCTGCAGATAAAATGATGCTGTTTGGCTTTTGAATATAACTGCATAGTAGCATTTTGGGCAGCATTGCATGCTGACATTCTGCAAGAGCAAGTATGCTTTTTTGGGTCATATTTGAGGTAGAAGCATTTTTGAAAGTTTATCTCTTAGGTATAAATTTTTAGTTTTTCACAAGGTTGATTTAAAATATTCTAATTTGCATTGTAGAACAAGATTTGTAGAGATTGGATGAAATGAGCATATTACAAAAATAAGTGATACGGCAGTTTATTTTGCCGAATTGGTAATGGCAATACTCGGTGAGACCTGATGTTAGCAGAGCAAGATTCACAATGAGAGTATAGAAGAAACATACTACAAAATAGTCAATAGCGTAATTTTTCAAGAAATGGTTGTTTTGATACTGCAATTGCATTAAGCTGTATCATACCATAATTCCCCCTCAAGAAGCCCTAATAGAGGGTGAAACAAGGACTTTGAGAGGTATAGTCCCTCATCAATTTGAGAAAATAGGGCACTGATTTATACTAAGGGCTGTTTGGAGGCAGACTTAAGAGAAGTGGCAGTTCAGAGAGCAGTTTGAAAAAAAATACATTTTTTCACTTTTCTATTGGTCTCTTTACTCTTTTTGAAGAAACAAGGTTTTGTTGGATAATGGGGCTTTAAGACATTTTACAATTTTTTAAAATTATTCTTGTTTCTGTTTCTTGAGAACATCTATGGTACCTACATGATATCTATAAGACATTATAAGTTCATAACAATTTAAATGACGGCTGTATTATTGCTTAAAATGAACTTGTTGCTTTACAAGAAGTTTAAAATGAGTCTGATGCCTTAAGAGAATTGTTGCAATAATGATGTGATTTTCATCTAATCTATTATTTGTAATGTTAAAGTCCACTGATTCATTCTAATGGATGAATTCTTACTGTATTGGGTATGTTTGTTAAGGTGTATGAATGAGATATGAATGTAGAGTGAATGGAGGTATCTTTTATTTTGTTCAGTTTTCAGATATGTTTTGGTATACATATTTAAAGAATGTTTAAATAAAGAAGAAAGTGTTAGATAATATATAATGGGGTTCAAGCATGTGTTTTTTGGGTTTATATATATATATAACTGACAAAGATGGTTTTGAATTTAAATAGGTTTTGGTATGTGTATGCAATATGCATGTCTGTGTGTAAGTGTTTATAGGGTTGGTTTTAGGTAGCTGAGGATCTCAATAACATTTTAATAAAAATACATTTGTTGTTTGATTAAAGTTTTTGAAGATATAAGAAGAGGCTTTTTGAATTTGGTGTTTATATTTGCGTATACAATATTTGTGCAGCAAGGGTATTGGGGCTTCTTTGCATACTTTATATATAGAGATTGATCGATAGATCAATTGGTAGATAGATAGATTCTATATAATGTGGTCATTTATATGAGGAATTTTTTTAGATCTTGACATGAATCTAGAATGCTGGAAGTATATGACTGAATTTCATTTCTGATCTTCTCTTAAATAGTATATAAATTCAAGCTTTCAATCAGCTTTAAGAACTTTATCCCAAAATTATTATATTCATTGTCAAGCTTGTGTATATAGTGAAGGAAAAATTTTCCAAAATGTGATCCTTCTTTCAATTCAAGAATCAGTTGCATGCTACAATGAGTGTTTAAAAGGTATAGCAGGCAAAGCAATATTGTATTTCTTTGGAACCAAATATCAAGTACATATCGGGGCATACAGGGTGTGCTAGGTTTTCTTTTTGAAGGAAAAAAGAAACCTCTTGGTTGATCAGCTACCACTGAAGATGCTACACTTAGCAGGATTCCAATTTGTTTCTCATCTTCTACAGGGTCAGTATGAGAGGATGGGTTACCAGCAGTACTGAATTTATACAAAAGCTCATTTTAGGTGCACACAGTTTCTTCAGGGTCACTGATGATTCCAGAGAGAATTCAATAGCCCTTCTTTACTCTTTTACTGGGAGTGTGTGTGTGTGTGTGTGTGTGTGTGTGTGTATGTATGTGTGTGTGTGTGTGTGTGTGTGTGTGTGTGTGTGTGTGAGGCAGGTGAAGGAGATAAAAGCTGCTACATGATTTACACAGACAGAAGTATATTAGTGAAGCATTCATCCCTACCATACCAATTACTTTTATTTTATCATCAGTAAGGAGGAATCCCTTGGGATTCTAGAGTTTGAAAGAACAGATGCCAGCTTGAAAGGGAGGTTATGAAGGGTGGTATTGCTGTACCTCAAACAAATCTGTTAAGGTTTTTAAACCACTGTTAAATAATAGAATTTTTCTTACCATAACATTTCAAAAACCCTCTGCATGCATTCACATGAAAAGCATAAACCATATATAATATATGTTTTATAATCTTTGGCTTTTATACAAAACCTTATGACAAATTGCATACTGGTATAATGAGTCCCTTCCCCAGAGATCTTACAGTCTATATATGTACCTGATACAATGGGTGATAAAGTGACTTGCCCAAGGTCATAAAGAGTATCAGTAGCATAAGCAGAATTTGAATCCTGATCTCTTCACTCCTAGTTCAGTTTTGTAACCACCAGGCTACTCTTACTGTCATTTCATTTTTCTCTTTCTTTTAAAAATTATTCTTTTAAATTTAGGTTTTTAACTCATGTTATATAAAAAGGTTAAACTAGAGAACCCAAAAAAGCTGGTTTTACCTCACCACTGAACTCAAATAATGTAAAAAATTATATTTTACCAAGAAGCAAGTCTTATTTCAGGAACATTGTAATATAGCCACAAATAGCTTATAACTCACTCCATATACAAAGAACTCTAGCTCCACAATTTTAGGTTTCTTACAGTCCTTTTACTGTTTTTTAGAAAACATTTTTTTGGGTAATTAAAAATATATTGGCCAAATAGCATTTTTCTTTTTGCAGACTCTGCTTTGGGGAGAGAGCAAAGATGGATTTTTACCCTGCATAGTCTAATACCCTTTGGGTTGAATAAAGAAATCGAATGGCACTATTTTATATAATTCCCTTTCCGTAGTGTTGGCTCAATCTGTTTAATTTATGCGCTGGCCCTGTCTGGTTTGTTTTGCATACAATTCACTTTACAACAATGCTTGATATATTTATTGATCTGGTTTGTTCGGTTTAAATTCATATGTTAATGATTTTGTACACCATACAGCTTTTTCCTGTCATTGTTATCTTCAGCTTTCTTTCACGTTCAGTTTCCCCTTTGTACACATCCTGTTAGTTTTTCTATCATGTCCAGCTCATGATACTTATTCCTGATTGGCTACTGAACCTTTTCGCGCCAAATTTCTAAAGTTAAATGACTGCTAATTTCAGTTTCGTGTTGCACTCCCAGTGACGCTACCCTCTGAATTGTACAAAGGTATGTTGGTATATATTTTATAATCTTTGGTTATAATTTTGAATTCTTATCTCGTATGAGCCAATTTAAAGAAAAATTAATTGTTATTGGGTTCTGTCTCACACTCTGTTTATTGCGTCCACCTTCATGTTATCTCTTTAGTGGGCTTTTCTCCTTTGCACATACCCTGTGAGTTTTCCACCATGCCCGGCTCATGATACTTATCCTTGATTGGCTATTGAACCTTTTTCGCGCCAAATTTCCAAAGTTAAATGACTGTTAATTTCAGTTTCGCGTTACACTCCCAGTGACGCTATCCTCTGAACTGTACAAAGGTATGTTGGTATATATTTTATAATCTCTGGTTATAATTTTGAACTCTTATTTCGTATGAGCCAATTTAAAGAAAAATTAATGGTTATCGGGTTCTGTCCTTCACTGTCTATCGCATACACCTCGATAAGCATGTTACTTCCTTTGTGGGCTCTATTTGTATTTTTTTTTGTACTCTCTTCTATTACTTTCTTTGAGTCTTATTCCAATTGGTTTTACTGACATTTACTGTAATCCTATTGTTGGTTATGCCTAGTCTATAGCTTCTTTAGTTAATTTCTGAATTTCTACATAATTTTAAAATTAACTGGTTACATTTTATAATTTTATATGTTGATATTACAACACAATGAACCTCCTTAAATATTGTTAAACTGTTTAAATTTGCTGTTACCTTTTTCCACCTTGTTATTTGTCCACCATGTTTTCAAGGTCATTCTTTTTCACATGATTTATTTTACTTTCTAGAACAACTAAAATTTCATCTGTCCCTCCCGACGCAGCCTCGCAGCGAAACACAGGTCCGTGTCGGGGGACCCTGTTTGCATCTTTGAATGCTGAAATTTACACACTGTGGAGTTGCCGTTTAAAATGAAAAAGTTATACCACAAAAAGGTTTGTGTGGACATTTAATCTTTTCTGCACATTTTCAGTTCTAAAATGTCATACAGTCCTGCCCATCATGGACTGTTATTTAAAATGGTGTCAGTAAACATGCGATTCACAGTGCTGGGGTGCAAGCAGAAATGGTGGATTGTTTATTGAGAATGTATAATGTGATGCTGATTATGAATTATTTATTTTGATAGAACTGAAATAGCCTTTGTCCAAATATACAATGAAGAGTCCCTGAAGAAGGCAATGAAACATCACCCGAATTAAGACTTATTCCTTGGTTGCACAGAAGACTTATAATAAATTGTGCATCCTTGGTAGGGATCCTAGAGTGACTGGTTAGAAACTGGCTGAGTGGGAGGCGACAAAGGGTAGTGGTAAATGAAGTTTTCTCTGAGAAGAGGTGCCTCAGGGACCAGTCCTTGGACTGGTTCTTTTCAACATTTTTATGAGTATCATAATGGAAGGGTTGCCGGGAAAGATATGTCTTTTTGCTGATGATACCAAAATTTATAATGCATTGGAGAACCAGAAAGGAGTTGAAAACATAGCAAATCTTGAAGAATGGTTTAAGTTCTGGCAGCTAAGATTTAATACTAAAAAATGCAGAGTAATGCATTTAAGAGGCAAAAACCCAAGGGAAAGCTACAGTATTGGAAGTGAAATTCTTCTAAGCACAAAGGAAGAGCAGGATCTAAGGGTAATTGTATCTGATCATCTTAAGTTTGTCAATCAAATGGATAAAGCGATGGTAAAAGCCAGAAAGATGCTTGACTGTATGGGGAGAGGAATGGTCAACAGAAAAGGGGAGTTCTGGAGACCGCACCTTCAAAGAAATGTAAACAGAATGGAATCAGTCTAGAGGGTGGCAACTAAAATGGTCAGTGGCGTTCATTTTAAAGAATATGGGGACAGACTTAAAGATCTAAGCAAGTGTATCCTAGAGGAAAGGCAAGCTAGCTGATATATGATAGAGACATTCAAATAAAGGTTTCTATGCACAGGAGATGAGCCTTTTTTAATTGAAAGTAGGATCTAGAATGAGGGTACATGAGATGAGGGTGAAAAGGGGTAGATTCAGGTATAATCCTAGGAAAAATGTTTTTACAGTGAGGGTGGTGGATGCATAGAACAGCCTCCCAATGGAAGTGGTGGGGGTCAAAAACAGTATCTGATTTCAAGAAAGCATGGGATAAATTCAGGGGATCTCTAAGGAAGTGATGAGAATTAAAATGCTAAATTAATTGGATGGATGGGCAGTCTGGATGAGCCAGAGTCTCTCTTAAATGTAAACTACAATTTTTTCAGTGTTTCATACCTGGAACTCTAAACTTGGGGGGTGGGGGGTTAGTTTCATATACAGTAAAAGGGCTACACACTGCATGGCATAGTACAATGGTTCTTAGCCAGTCCTTGGAACACAACCAGTCAATCAGGTTTTCAGGATATCCATAGTGAACATGCATGAAATAGATTTGCATGCATGGCCTTCATTGTATGCAAATCTTTTTCATGCATATTTATTGTGGATATCCTGAAAACCTGAATGGTTGGGAGTGTCCCAAGGACTGGGTAGAAAAGCATTGGTATAGTAGACATTGCTGGGGAGGAAGTCAGGCCTTTTGAAACAATGATTTTGTGCCTGGAAAAGGGATATTGGAGGGGTGAAGTGAGAGGCAGAGCAGGTAGGGGGTGAGAGCAAGGAAGGGACAAGGGGAAGAGAAGGGGGAGAGAGAGAGAGAAGGAAAGTGGAGGAGCGAGCAATGGGAAGATGGGTGAGTATAGGGTGGTGAGAAAACAAGGGTAGAATGATATGAGAAAGCAGGAGAAGGTAGGAGTAGGATGACAGCAATGGGTAGGTTTCAGAGGTGAGAGTAAGGGAGAAGGAAGAAAGAAAGAAAAGATCAAGGGAAAGAGGAAAGCAAGCAAAGAGGAGGGTTAATAAAATAATGGAGGAGGAGAGATGTGGAAAATGAAGGGCAGGGGAGAGAAGTGGGAAACTAGTGAAATAGTTAGAGCAAAAGAGGAGTGAGAGAACAAGGGTAAGAAGTGAGAAAGCAATGAAGGAAGAGAAAATGAGATCAGGAGTGATAGCAAGGAAGAGATAGAATGGTGAAAGATCAAGATGGGAAATGAGAGCGAAAAAGGAGTGAAGAAAAGAGGGGAGAATAGAGTAAAGGATGGGAGATATTATGGGAGAACGGGAGAGTATGTGGTAAGTGAAGTACTAGCAAGGGGTAGTGAGGTGGTGAGAGAGAAATGAGCAAGGGAGGAAGGGTGGGGAAATAATGAAGTGTGGTGATGAATATACAATATATAAGGTGAGACTTAAAGATACTAACAAAGAATTCAGGATGGCAAAAGCTCAAGTGGAAGAAAGGATTGTGAACGAGGTAAATCAAGGTAATAAAATATTTTTCAGATATTTTAGAGAAAGGAGGAAGGCCAGAGGAGGAATTGTAAAACCGAAATGTGAGAAGGAGCAATGTGAGGAGAAAGTCGAGGAAAAAGCAAAAATATTAAACAAATAATTTGGTTTGTAATTCACTAAAGAAGACCATTGAGGAGAACCGCTGCTGGTTGAGAAGAGTACAGATGGGTGTTGGATAGATACCACCCCATTTACCAAAGAAGGTGTTTGAGTGGAATTTACTTATTTAGATGCTTTATATACCGTCATTCTATGTGAGAATCATTAGATCACAATGGTTTACAGGTTAAACATTCATATTTATACTATGTATTACAAAGGTAGATATACAAGAATGTAATCCAGACAACATTCATAATTATAGGATGTATTACATTGGCAGGCATACAGAATGAAACAGAACTGGGGTGTATGGGGTTGAGAGGGAAGGGTCTTGCTCAGGTTATGTTTTGGTTAACTGGGTCATGGTGAACTGGAGGTTTATGTTAAACTGTAGGCATTTTTGTTTAGCCATGTTTTCAAGTTACTTTTACATTTCTTTTTGCAAAACTGAACATAAACAAGGCCATGAAGCCAGAAAAGACACATTCCAGGACACTTAAGGGAGCTCAGAGAGGTGCTGGCGGTTCTGCTGAAGGACCTGGTCAATAGATTCTTGGGCACCAGTGTGGTGCCACAAAACTGTGGAAAGGTGATTGTAGTGGTGCTTTTCAAATCGGATAGCAAAGTACAGGCTGGAGCCTATAGGCTGGGTTAGCCTTGCTTCAGTGGTGGGAGAATTAACAAAACCTCTGATGACGGAAAGGACTGTGAACTATCTATAATCCAGTGGGTTGCAAGGATCCGAGGCAACATCGTATTACCAGAGGAAAGTCGTGTCAAATGAATCAGATTGATCTTTTTGATTGGGTGACTGAAGAACTAGATGACGTGGGGGGAAGAGGGTACGTGAATTTCAGAAAAACCTTTGATGCAGTCCACAAGGAAGGCTTATGAATAAAATCAATAGTTTCCCAAGGCAGTGAAATGAATCAGAAATTGGTTGATGGACAGAACATAGTGGGTAGTGGTAAATGGAACTTATGATGATGATAAAAGGGTAATCACTGATTAGTGGAGTGCCTCAGAGACTGGCTCTGGGACCAGTTCTGTTCAAGATCTAAGTGAGAGATATCGGAGAAGGGTTAGAACAGGGGTGGCAAACTCCAGTTCTCAAGGAGCACAAATAGGTCAGGTTTTTAGGATATCCATAATGATATGCATGAGATAGATTTACATACAACATGTGAGGATCCTTGGCTGAACTCACCTCTGGTCTATAGATGGCGCTGTGAGCCACTTGGATTATCTATTCAGTCCTCCCAGCTCTGTGCCCTTTACTTCCTTCTTTGTTTCTTGACTAATTGTATATTTCTACTCAAGCTTTTTGTCAGTTGAGTTACCACAGCTTATGTGGTCTGCTATGGGAGCTTGGTGTCTCCTACAATGGTCATAAAGAGTGATTCATTCTTATATCCACTGAAGTACAGTATATCTCAATTACATATACATCATAGGCTAGAAGAAATTATTACCCTTTTTATACCCCTTTTTATAAAGGCAGCTTTTAATTGTAAGAAGTTAACTGATTACAGGATTGTTTCAGTTGTGCCAAATGCCCCCCTCCCCCCCCCCCCCTTTTTTTTTTTTTTTTTAATCATCTGGGTGTTTCAGCACATGGGCCTCATTTATTAAAGTTTTTTTTCCCCATTCTGTGTCTATAGGAATAAAGCATAATAAATTAGACTCTTTGGACCTAAATTTGTATACCTTAGAGAAAAAGAGAGAAAGCTGAGAAATGACATTTAAATACCTCACATGTATAAATAAAGCAGAAGTAGCCAGCCTTTTTAAGAAAAAAGGACATTTTAGACAAATAAGTCTGTAGTGCATCCAGGCCTGCTGCAGCCTCAGGAGTAGCCCATGAAAACAACGACTTGACTAGTCAGGTTCTGGTGCAAGTATTTATTTGCAGTGCTTCACAATTACAGAAACCAAAGTAGTAGCTGTCACATACCCTCCCCCTCAGCTCATTCTTGTCAGGTTGAGTGTCCACATGAACCCGGGCACACCCCAGCTCTATCTCAAGTGTCTTTTTCCTTTGGCTGTACTGTCCCCAACACTCATGAGTTATCTCCATAATGTTGCAAAATGGGGATAATCTCGATCCTAGATTACTGAGTATGGAAGCTCGGGAAAGCAGCCACTTCTTACATGGCTTGCTCTGTGGCAGTCATCAAGAGGACGTGGGAGGTTGAACACTTCTGTTGATACCCATGTATACATGCCAATGTCTATTTTCTTATAGTTGATGTAACCTTGAGATAGTAAGTCCTAGTGAATAAGCAGTTTGCCTCAGCTGGAATCTACCTAGGTAGAGGATCCCTCCAGTTCCACCTAGATTGTAAAGTTCTTCAATCATGCACTTGGGACACTGACAAAATTGCAGCTTTGGAGTTTTGCTAAGCATGTTTTCACTTGTCATTAACATGCTGGAGCTCTGACACCGTCCTTTGCTCCTTCTCACATTGTTCCACTAACTTGCATTCACAGACCATGTCATCCAACCTAGGACATTCTTCCTTTGAATAACCTTCTGTTTTACAGAAAGCACACTTACATAGGGTCAATAGGGCTTCTGCCCTACCGGGTTCATTTAAAGATTCTTCGAATTCCAGGTGCCTAGATGGACAGCGGCCTTCTTCATGCCCGTTGTCTGCACAAAAGGCACAAAAAGAGAAGGTCTGCAAGGCCCCATTTCTAGGTTATTCCTGCCTCTCCAGATTCCCCATTTTTTCTGAGTTGTCACTGCTTCAGAGTGTTATTTTAAGTATGTGTGCTTCTTTCTAGGGTGTTGGCTGGGTCACCAAGCTAACATCCATAGCCACACTTCAGCCATACCAACAGTCCATTGCCAAGTGCCTTTTCTGTCCACAGTTAAAACATGTGGATGAGACTGGCATTTGAAAGCCAGGTAAGGAGACCAAGCCTCCTTCCTCAGAGGTTTATTTCTGAGGTCCTCTATCCTTTGTATCATGCCAGGGAATTGCTATGGATTGGTTCTCAAAGGTTCTTATGTTGGCGGGGATTAACTGTGCCTGGTGCAAGGCTTCTGTGACATTAAGGTCTCTCTCCAAGGTGAGCCCAGTGTGCTGGCAGACTCAATTCTACCTGGTCTGATCTAGGCCATCTAGGAACTGCTCCAGGATCATCTGATGAGCTACTTCTAATCCCGACCTTACCTCCATTTGGAGCCATTTCCAACTGGCATCTTTTAATTGGAATGGGGACAATAAGTAAATCTACAGCTCTAACACTAAACTTTCAAAAGGAAAACTTTGATAAAATGAGGAAAATAGTTAGAAAAATAAAATGAAAAGTACAGCTGCAAAGGTTAAAAGTGTTCAACAGGCATGGACATTGTTTAAAAATACAATTCTAGAGGTGCAGTCCAGATGTATTCCATGCAATAAGAAAGGTGGAAGGAAGGCAAAACGATTACCGTCATGGTTAAAAGGTAAGGTAAAACAGGCTATTTTAGCCAAAAGAAAATCCTTCATAAATTGGAAGAAGGATCCATCTGAAGAAAATAGGATAAAACATAAGTATTATCACGTTAGGTATAAAACATTGATGAGACAGGCAAAGAGAGAATTTGAAATGAAGTTCGTCATAGAGGCAAAAACTCATAATAAAAACTTTTTTAAATATATCCGAAGCAAGAAACCTGTGAGGGAGTCAGATGGACCATGAGATGACTGAGGGGTTAAAGGGGCTCTTAGGGAAGTTAAGGCCATTGCAGAAAGACTAAATTAATTCTTTCCTTCCTTGTTTATTAATGAGGATGTTGGAGAGATGCCATTTCTGGAGATGGTTTTCAAGGGTGATGAGTCAGATGAACTGAACCAAATCACTGTGAACCTGAAAGATGTAGTAGGCCAGATTGACAAACTAAAGAGTAGCAAATCACCTGGACCGGATGGTATGCATCCTAGGGTACTGAAGGAACTCAAAAATGAAATTTCTGATTTATTAAGTAAAATTTGTAACCTATCATTAAAATCATCCATTGTACCTGAAGATTGGAGGGTGGCCAATAAGACTCCAGGGGCTCCAGGGGCGATCTAGGTAACTATAGACCAGTGAGCCTGACTTCAGTGCCTTGAAAAATAGTAGAAACTATTCTAACGATCAAAATCGTAGAGCATATAGAAAGACATGGTTTAATGGAACACAGTCAACATGGATTTACCCAAGGGACGTCTTGCCTAACAAATCTGCTTCATTTTTTGAAGGGGTTAATAAACATGTGGCTAAAGGTGAATTGGTAGATGTAGTGTATTTGGATTTTCAGAAGGTGTTTGACAAAGTCCCTCATGAGAGGCTTCTAAGAAAACTAAAAAAACATGGGATAGGAGGCGATGTCCTTTCGTGGATTACAAACTGGTTAAAAGACAGCAAACAGAGAGTAGGATTAAATGCTCAATTTTCTCAGTGGAAAAGGGTAAACAGTGGAGTGCCTCAGGGATCTGTACTTGGACCGGTGCTTTTCAATAAAGATATAAGTGATCTGGAAAGGAATATAATGAGTGAGGTTATTAAATTTGCGGATAATACAAAATTATTCAGAGTAGTTAAATCACAAGTGGATTGTGATACATTACAGGAGGGCCTTGCAAGAATGGAAGATTGGGCATCTAAATGGCAGATGAAATTTAATGTGGACAAGTGCAAGGTGTTGCATATAGGGAAAAATAACCCTTGCTGTAGTTATACGATGTTAGGCTCCATATTAGGAGCTACCACCCAGGAAAAAGATCTAGGCATCATAGTGGATAATACTTTAAAATCGTCAGCTCAGTGTGCTGCAGCAGTCAAAAAAGCAAACAGAATGTTAGGAATTATTAGGAAGGGAATGGTTAATAAAACAGAAAGTGTCATAATCCCTCTGTATCGCTCCATGGTGAGACCGCACCTTGAATACTGTGTACAATTCTGGTCGCCTCATCTCAAAAAAGATATAGTTGCCATGGAGAAGGAACAGGGAAGGGCAACTAAATGATAAAGGAGATGGAGCAGCTCCCCTATGAGGAAAGGCTGAAGAGGTTAGGGGCTGTTCAGCTTGAAGAAGAGACAGCTGAGGGGTGCAATAAAAAAGCAGGGGGGATATGATAGAGGTCTTTAAGATCATGAGAGGTCTTGAACGAGTAGATGTGAATCGGTTATTTACACTTTTGGATAATAGAAGGACTAGGGGGCATTCCATGAAGTTAGCAAGTAGCACATTTAAGACGAATCGGAGAAAATTCTTTTTCACTCAACACACAATTAAGCTCTGGAATTTGTTGCCAGAGGATGTGGTTAGTGCAGTTAATGTAGCTGGGTTCAAAAAAGTTTTGGATACATTCTTAGAGGAGAAGTCCATTAACTGCTATTAATCAAGTTTACTTAGGGTAATAGCCACTGCTATTAATTGTATCAGTAGCATGGGATCTTCTTGGTATTTGGGTAATTGCCAGGTTCTTGTGGCCTGGTTGGAAACAGGATGCTGGGCTTGATGGATCCTTGGTCTAACCCAGCATGGCAATTTCTTGTGTTCTTATGTTCTTAAAGAGATTTCTGGAGTTCTCTCCAGTATGCTGGAAGTGCTACCAGTCATATTCTGGAAAGTACCCATAACTTGTATAGAAGCCTTGACGTCCACGTAGGAAGCATTTCCAACTGGATTGGCTACCTGGAAAGTAGCTTGACTCCTGCTGGTGAGAAAATTAGCCAAGTAAGTTATCTAGCTGGTCTCAGGTCAGGCTGATAAGCAGATGGTCTGTTCAAAGTTTTTTAGAAAGACCTCTGGGTCCTCTCCTGCCTTCATCTTAAACAGGATATGCAAAGATGATGATGCCTGAGGTATGAAAGAGCCGATTGCAGGAACTCAGCTAGCTGAGTTAAGATTGTGCTTTATTGTGTTAATTGGTTTTATAGCTGCTGCTTTTTATGTATTTGTGTTTGCAGAACATTCTGCAGCTGTTGCTGGCCTGTTGCCAGGACATGGATTACCTCCTCCATTGTATCTCCCTTTGGGGCCAGTTCCCAAATGATAACTCACACGAGGTGGAGAAAACAAAAGCACCTGTTGGCCTGCTGGCCCTAACTTACTATTGAACTCTGACTGTCCAAGCAGGGTTAGCTCTCTTGGTCTGTAGCACAATTTGAAGTCAGAAGACCCCAGGAACAGAAACTCTGCAAGGAGGTTTTTTTTGTTTTTTTTTTAGGGGGGAGGCTGTGGGTTTTTACTTGTCCTTCCCACTTAAGCAAA
Organism: Rhinatrema bivittatum; assembly: GCF_901001135.1. Lineage (NCBI taxonomy): Eukaryota > Metazoa > Chordata > Amphibia > Gymnophiona > Rhinatrematidae > Rhinatrema > Rhinatrema bivittatum. The sequence continues at coordinate 701,362,476 of NC_042616.1, forward strand.
AATATCTCCAAACTGACACCATATGGCATTTCCAGGCATACTGCGGCCTCACAAGTAGCATAGAAACACCACAAGACTTGACTAGTCCAATTCTCGTGCAAGTATTTATTTACAGTGCTTCTCAATTGCAGAAGCCAAAGTTGTGCATCAGGCACAACTGTCAGGAAAACATGCCCTGTATAATTGTAAGAGGAGGTCCTACCAGCTCCCTGGAGCCTCCTCAAAGTTTCTAAGCCTCTTATGGTAAGGTGAAGGGAACCTCCCTTCATTCAGAATCTCTTGCAGTGTTCTGCTTTAAAAAGGACTGGGTTAAAACCCTCAGCCGGGCTCCTTAAGGTAGAACGAGGGAGTTGTCGATAAACTCCATCACAATGCTTTGCTAAGATGCTCAAAGCAGATAGCCTCATTAGTTGTTGCTTCTTCTTCTTTCTATTCATTTCTGGGTGCTAAGGGTTACACAAATATTACAGTGCCTGTGACCCTATCTTGCAGACTACTGCAAAAGTTTGCCATTGACTTTTGCAGCTCACAGCACCTGATTTTGGCTGGTGGCCCTCCATTCAGGTACTAGCCAGATCTGACTCTGCCTAACTTCTGAGATTTAACAATGTCAGGTTCTCTCAGGCTATTATTGCTTGGGGTCAAACTCAGCAGTAACGTTAGAAAATATTTCTTTGCAGAAAGGAGGGTGAATGCATAGAAAACTTCCCAGCAAGATAGACTTTTGTTAGGCTCACATAGTCTTCAGTTCAGCATGACACTATAGAGGTTGCAGTGTGTCAAAATAATATTCTAGGAGCAGAATCTGTTGAAACACTGTTATGGTGTTGGAATGATCATCTCTGAAGCATCAGTTTGTTGCTGCCATGCCTCTTTAATCTGATTTTTTACCATATGTGACTACCTCATTATGTCTTCTGCCAACTCTTGTGCCAGGACCTCCATCACCTTTTCTTGTTATTCTTCTTTTAGTTCTTTCAAATATTTTGAGAGGCGAGCATAACATTTCTCATTTTATTTTAAGATCTAATTTACCCTACTCCAAGGACCCAGAGCCATTTACAACAATTCTATAATATATTAATAGCAAATGCACTGAAAATCTTTTTTCTCTTTCTCAGCAGCCACTTCAACTGTAAGCCCAGAAAGTCTTCTCTTCCTGATGATTCAAACACAGATGAATGAGTTTATTAGTTGAAACAAAGTGTGAAAACATCTGTCTGGTTGAAGTGAGATTGGCAAAAAAAAAAAAAATGCTTGGCTAGCAGCAACCAGAGGAATACTGTATGTTTGCACCTTATGGTGCTAGTAGGTCATTAACCTCTTCTCTCGGAAACTCACATCTGCAGAAGAAAAGGTCTTACAGCATGGTTTATCATTTATACCAACTGTAAATTATGACTCTTTTAATACCCGTGCTCAGTTGCATAAATTCTTCTGCCGTATTAAATTGAAACATTTTTTTTCTTTATACCATTGTTAACTGGACTTTTCAAAGATTTCTCTCAAGTCTAATTGGCTTCCCCCAGGTTCTATTGAGCCCATATTTCGGCATATGAGAAACTGTTCCTCCTGACCTTGAATAGTTTGATTTACACTCCTCTTTTAGACCACATCACAATTTATCTAAAATAGAACATCAGGCTTTAAGATCTCATATTACCAATGAATCAATAATAATTAAACCTGCAAATAAAAGAGATGGCATTGCTCTTTTGGATAGCTCTGAATATGTTCCCAAGATCTTGCGCCAACTCTCAGATACATGGTTCTATTTAGAGTTACCATCTGATCCTATGCCTCAATTACAGAAAGAAATTGCAACTCTTATCCAAAGGGGACTTGATTATAAGTTTATTATATCACAAAAAGCAGATTTTTTATTAGAAAACATCCAGTGACTCCAGTGTTTTACATTCTGCCCAAAATACATAAGACTTGAACACAACCACCAGGCAGACCCAGTTTCAGGCATTGGTTTGATCCTTGAACCTCTGTCTAAATTTGTGGACTGTTTATTATGTCCCCTAGTTCCTTAAGCACTCTCATATGTTAAAGATTCAGGGCACTTTATATCCATCTTACCACCATTAACATTACCTTATGGATTTCACCTGTTAATCACCTTGTACTTCAAGTCCCTGTTTTCAAATATCCTGCAGAAAGCTGCAATATTGCTGGTTCATGCTCTTTTAAATGCCCATCCCCCAGATACGAGAGTACCCACTGATTTTTTGCTTAATTTGACATGCTTAGTACTGCCCCAAAATTTCTTCGAAAACCAGTTCTTTCTACAAACTAAGGCCACCACAATGGGGGCAACAAGGCCCCAGATATAGCTTGCTTTATGTCTCCAATCTTGAAACATTCTACTTATATAACTCTCCATTTTGGTCATGGATTATAGTTTGGTTGCATTTTATTGATGACCTTTTTAATATGGAATGGCAGTGATAAACAGTTTTTTTAATTTTTAGATTGGTTGAACACCCGTGATTCAAATCTCCGATTTACAAATACAATGAGTTTGACAGAGATCCCCTTTTTTGGATGTCCAAGTTAAGCAAGAAGGGAATACTTTACAGACATTGATCTACAAGAAACCTATTGATAGGAATATGATCTTACAGTAAACTAGTTCTCATCCACATCCCCTTTGGAATATTATTCTCTTAGACAATTCTTTCGTCTCAGATGTTTGTATTCACCCAGATCTGAATACATCTTTAAGGCCAAATCCATGATGATCCGATTTTTTGAAATGTGTTATCCACATCAATGCATCAAACAGCTTACAAAAGAACTCTTTACATCAATAGTGACTAGCTCTTTATACATTAAGAGAGAGTCTTCTAATAGGATACCATGTATTCTTCCATTTTCATAGAAGTTGAGACAAGAGATTAGGGCTGTTCAGCTTGGAGAAGAGACGGCTGAGGGGGGATATGATAGAGGTCTTTAAGATCATGAGAGGTCTTGAATGAGTAGATGTGACTCGGTTATTTTCACTTTCGAATAATAGAAGGACTAGGGAGCATTCCATGAAGTTAGCAAGTAGCACATTTAAGACTAATCGGAGAAAATTCTTTTTCACTCAACACACAATAAAGCTCTGGAATTTGTTGCCAGAGGATGTGGTTAGTGCAGTTAGTGTAGCTGGGTTCAAAAAAGGTTTGGATAAGTTCTTGGAGAAGTCCATTAATGGCTATTAATCAATTTTACTTAGGGAATAGCCACTGCTATTAATTGCATCAGTAGCATGGGATCTTCTTAGTGTTTGGGTAATTGCCAGGTTCTTGTGGCCTGCTTTGGCCTCTGTTGGATACAGGATGCTGGGCTTGATGGACCCTTCGTCTGACCCAGCATGGCAATTTCTTATGTTCTTATGTTCTTATGACATATCTGTAAGATAGTTCACTGACACTGGCAGATTCCTTCCCTTCTTAGGATTTTTTCCTGAACCCCCTTGTTTTGTTTTCTATTGAGGAAGGAAGTTTTTCTGAATCCCCTTGTTCTGCTTTCTGTCGAGGAAGGATATACAGTAAAATCATTTACCACCATTAACTTACGTAGACCATTGATCATGCGAACACTTCTGCGCTTGTGAACTAACAGTATCACTTTTCACTCATCCAGTCTCATGGAAATCACATCTCTTTCACATCACTTCAGACTATGGTTCCAAAGGAGTAGTGTATATGGTTATGTGTCCTTGTAAAATCTTATATGTTGTTAAAGAGCTTCACACCTTAAGGACTCACATCTCAGAACACTGCAGCAACATCCACCATATTAATATTAATGCCCCCTTAGTTGCACATTGGCAAATGGTACCAAATGAGATCTCTGAGATTTTTTGTGATTGACAAGATCTGGGTGTGCTGCCGAGGAGGAGGTTTGATTTGGTTTTATTACAAGAGCAATGCTGTATCTTCTTTCTACAGACTCTAGCTCCATTAGACTTGAATTGATACATAGAAAGGACAGTTTTGTGATTTACTTCCCTGATGGGCTACTTTGTATCATGTGACTTTTTGTATCGTTTTCTTATCAGCTGTGAATTTCCTGATTTTTCACACACCATTTTGACAGAAACTGTTAGATGTACTATTAAGTGTTGAATATACAGTTCTAGGTATGGGTCTTCTTTTAGATAAAATTATATTGGTACTAGTTTTATTATTATGTATAATCATTTTATATGTCTGGTTATGTCTGTTGTGATATTGAGGTTATTTTATTTCATTTAATTTCAGCTTTGTCCCTCCTAAAGAAGCCATCTGGCGAAACATGGCCATGTTGGGGGATTAACCTGTGCACCTCTCTATTTGGAGTAAACCTGTATACCTCTCTATTTTGAATGTATTAATGGTCTGAGTGAAATATATTTGGAAAACCTTTTCTCATTTTGTTTGAATTTTTCTGGAACACCAATCATAAGATTAAAAGAAAAAATTCTTTCTCTGAATTTTTGGGACTTCTTTATAATTTTCCTCATACCTTTGTCATTTGAGTAGTAGAGATAGACCAAATGGTTTAAGCACTAGTTATAGCAGTTACATTAGGACTAGTAGTAGAGGTACCAATAGCTACTGAATTTTCATGTGCAAAAACATGCCAAAAAAAGAAAATCTGTACTATGTACTTCTCTCTCTTCTCTCTCTTATATGTGAGTGGTGCTTTCATTAATACAAGAAAACACACACATATATGTTCTTTTATTTGATTCTACAAGTGTAATTTCATACAAAGAAAGTTTGAATTCTACTGTGTGAAAAGCAAGTCAGACAATCACTGTGATCCTGAAAGAAGTAGTAGACCAGATTGACAAACTAAAGAGTAGCAAATCACCTGGACTGGATGGTATGCATCCTAGGGTATTTAAGGAAATAAAAAAATAAAATTTCTGATCTATTAAGTAAAATTTGTAACCTATCATTAAAATTATCTATTGTACCTGAAGACTGGAGGGTGGCCAATGTAACTCCTAAACTTAAAATGGGCTCCAGGGGCAATCCGAGAAACTATAGACCAGTGAGCCTGACTTCAGTGCCAGGAAAAATAGTGGAAACTATTCTAAAGATCAAAATCGTAGAGCATATATAGAAAGACATGGTTTAGTGGAACACAGTCAACATGAATTTACTCAAGGGAAGTCTTGCCTAACAAATCAGTTTCATTTTTTTGAAAGGGTTAATAAACATGTGAATAAATGAGAACCGGTAGATGTAGTATATTTGGATTTTCAGAAGGCATTTGACAAAGTCCCTCATGAGAGGCTTCTAAGAAAACTAAAAAGTCATGGGACAGGAGGCAATGTCCTTTCATGGATTACAAACTGGTTAAAAGATAGGAACAGAGAGTAGGATTAAATGGTAAATTTTCTCAGTGGAAAAGGGTAAACAGTGGAGTGCCTCGGGGATCTGTACTTGGATCGGTGCTTTTCAATATATTTGTAAATGATCTGGACAGGAATACGACGAGTGAGGTTATCAAATTTGCGGATGATACAAAATTATTCAGAGTAGTTAAATCACAAGCGGATTGTGATACATTACAGGAGGACCTTGCAAGACTGGAAGATTGGGCATCTAAATGGCAGATGAAATTTAATGTGGACAAGTGCAAGGTAGAGCATATCGGGAAAAATAACCCTTGCTGTAGTTACATGATGTTAGGTTCCATATTAGGAGCTACTACCCAGGAAAAATATCTAGGCATCATAGTGGATAAATCTTTAAAATTGTCAGCTCAGTGTGCTGCAGCAGTCAAAAAAGCAAACAGAATGTTAGGAATTATTAGGAAGGGAATGGTTAATAAAACGGAAAATGTCATAATGCCTCTATATCGCTCCATAGTGAGACCGCACCTTGAATACTGTGCACAATATTGGTTGTCTCATCTAAAAAAAGATAATAGTTGTGATGGAGAAGGTAAAGAGAAGGACAACCAAAATGATTATTGATTAAGGGGATGGAACAGCTCACCTATGAGGAAAGGCTGAAGAGATTATGGCTGTTCAGCTTGGAGAAGAGACAGTTGAGGGGAGATATGATAGAGGTCTTTAAGATCATGAAAGGTCTTGAATGAGTAGATGTGAATCAGATATTTACACTTTCGGATAATAGAAGGACTAGGGGGCATTCCATGAAGTTAGCATGTAGCACATTTAAGACTAATCGGAGAAAATTCTTTTTCACTCAACGCACAATAAAGCTCTGGAATTTGTTGCCAGAGGATGTGGTTAGTGCAGTTAATGTAGCTGGGATCAAAAAAGGTTTAGATAAGTTCTTGGAGAAGTCCATTAACTGCTATTAATCAAGTTTACTTAGGGGTAGATTTTATAAATCTGCGCCCGCGCATACTTTTCTTCGCTCACCAGGTGCAAACAAGATTTTAATAGATACGCTCGTAGTCATGCGTATCCATTAAAATCCAGGGTCGGCGCACGCAAGGCTGCCCAAAATCGGCAGCCTGCATGCGCCAAGCCACGCAGCCTGCCTCAGTTCCCTCCAAGACCGCTCCGAAATTGGAGCGGCCTTGGAGGGAACATAAGAACATAAGAAATTGCCATGCTGGGTCAGACCAAGGGTCCATCAAGCCCAGCATCCTGTTTCCAACAGAGGCCAAAAACCAGGCCACAAGAACCTGGCAATTACCCAAACACTAAGAAGATCCCATGCTACTGATGCAATGAATAGCAGTGGCTATTCCCTAAGTAAACTTGATTAATAGCTGTTAAAGGACTTCTCCTCCAAGAACTTATCCAAACCTTTTTTGAACCCAGCTATACTAACTGCACTAACCACATCCTCTGGCAACAAATTCCAGAGCTTTATTGTGCGCTGAGTGAAAAAGAATTTTCTCCGATTAGTCTTAAATGTGCTACTTGCTAACTTCATGGAATGTCCCCTAGTCCTTCTATTATTCGAAAGTGAAAATAACCGAGTCACATCTACTCGTTCAAGACCTCTCATGATCTTAAAGATCTCTATCATATCCCCCCTCAGCCGTCTCTTCTCCAAGCTGAACAGCCCTAATCTCTTCAGCCTTTCCTCATAGGGAAGCTGTTCCATCCCCTTTATCACCCCTGTCAATCTAAACCTGTCAACCTGTTACAAGGCGTTCCCCAAGGCTCCGCCCTTTCTTCTACCATGTTCAATATATACCTTTTACCCCTCTGCCAACTGCTATCAAGACTCGGCCTCCCACACTTCATATATGCCGATGATGTTCAGATTCTCATTCCTGTAACTGATACCATACCCAATGCCCTAAAAACTTGGGAAACCGCACTTGCAACCATCAGCTCCCTGCTCGCCAACAACTACTTAGCCCTCAATACCTCCAAAACAGAGCTCCTCCTCATCTCACCCCCCCACATCAACCACTACTCCACCCTCAACCCACCCCCTCCTACCTCCACTATCACTCAACAAGTGCGAAGCCTTGGTGTCGTCCTCGATAACCACCACAATTTGAAGAAATTCATTAACTCAACTTTGAAAGAGGGTTTTTTCAAGCTACACACACTCAAAAAATTGAAACCCCTGCTCCACATCAACGATTTCTGCACAGTACTGCAAGCTACCATCCTTGCCAAGCTTGACTACTTTAATGCCATCCTCATCGGCCTCCCAAAAAGCACCCTCTGGCCCCTTCAGATGCTCCAAAACTCAGCAGCGCGCATCCTCACCAATGCCCACCGAAATGATCACATCACCCCCATCCTCAAGCTCCTACACTGGCTGCCAATCAACTCCAGGATCATTTACAAAACACTAACCCTGATCCACAAAACCACCTACAACCATGACATGTCCTGGTTCAAAGATCAACTCCGAATCCGTACCCATAGCAGACCCACCAGGGCTCAACACCTTGCCACAATGCACGCCCCCTCTCCAAAGCTGTCCAAACTTAAATCCACCAGGGGACGTGCCATCCCCCTAGCCGGACCCACCCTCTGGAACAAAATGTCCCCAAACCTTCGCCTAGAATCTTGTCATAAAGGATTCAAACAGAACCTAAAGACCTGGCTCTTTAAACAGGCATTCACCTAATCCCCACGCACAATCTCCCTCTTCCACCTTTAATAACCTGATTTTCATGTGCCGCCTGTTACATTCATGTTAAATTCCTAACTCCCTCGCAACAATATGTTCACTGCAATTCTCATTCTGATACCTATTCCATTCAGTCACGATGACCTCACTTTAATGTACACTTTGTAAATAGCTTGTAACAATACCTGTTGTGTTACCTGTTGGAATTTCTTTGTTACTTTTATTATTAACCTTCACTCTATTCCTTGTTCTTTGTAAAGCTTGTTGCTATTTTTAAGTTATCTGTGAACCGAGATGATGTTCCCAACGTATCCCGGTATACAAAAACACCCAAATAAATAAATAAATAAATAAATAAATCATTTTGGTTGCCCTTCTCTGTACCTTCTCCATCGCAACTATATCTTTTTTGAGATGCGGCAACCAGAATTGTACACAGTATTCAAGGTGTGGTCTCACCATGGAGCGATATAGAGGCATTATGACATTTTACGTTCTATTAACCATTCCCTTCCTAATAATTCCTAACATTCTATTTGCTTTTTTGACTGCTGCAGCACACTGAGCTGACGATTTTAAAGTATTATCCACTATGATGCCTAGATCTTTTTCCTGGGTGGAAGCTCCAAATATGGAGCCTAACATCGTGTAACTACAGAAACAGTTATTTTTCCCTATATGCAACACCTTGCACTTGTCCACATTAAATTTCATCTGCCATTTGGATGCCCAATCTTCAAGTCTTGCAAGGTCCTCCTGCAATGTATCACAGTCTGCTTGTGATTTAACTACTCTGAATAATTTTGTATCATCTGCAAATTTGATAACCTCACTCGTCGTATTCCTTTCCAGATCATTTATATATATATAGAAAAGCACCGGTCGAAGTACAGATCCCTGAGGCACTCCACTGTTTACCCTTTTCCACTGAGAAAATTGACCATTTAATCCTACTCTCTGTTTCCTGTCTTTTAACCAGCTTGTAATCCACGAAAGGACATCGCCTCCTATCCCATGACTTTTTAGTTTTCGTAGAAGCCTCTCATGAGGGACTTTCCTTCCGGCTCCCCCCACCTTCCCCTCCCTTCCCCTACCTAACCTACCCCCCCCCCCCCCAGCCCAATCTAAACCCCCCTATCTCTTGTTGTACAAGTTACGCCTGCCCAAAGCAGGCATAACTTGCACGCCGGGCCGGCCACCGGCGCGCGATTCCCATGCCCGGGAGCCATTTCGGAGACCTCAGCCAAGCCCCCAAAACGCCCCTAAGAACATAAGAACATAAGAAATTGCCATGCTGGGACAGACCAAGGGTCCATCAAGCCCAGCATCCTGTTTCCAACAGAGGCCAAAAACCAGGCCACAAGAACCTGGCAATTACCCAAACACTAAGAAGAACCCATGCTACTGATGCAATTAATAGCAGGGGCTATTCCCTAAGTATAATTGATTAATAGCCATTAATGGACTTCTCCTCCAAGAACTTATCCAAACCTTTTTTGAACCCAGCTACACTAACTGCACTAACCAAATCCTCTGGCAACAAATTCCAGAGCTTTATTGTGCATTGAGTGAAAAAGAATTTTCTCCGATTAGTCTTAAATGTGTTACTTGCTAACTTCATGGAATGCCCCCTAGTCCTTCTATTATTCGAAAGTGTAAATAACCGAGTCACATCTACTCGTTCAAGACCTCTCATGATCTTAAAGACCTCTATCATATCCCCCCTCAGCCGTCTCTTCTCCAAGCTGAACAGCCCTAACCTCTTCAGCCTTTCCTCATAGGAACCACAGCCCTAACCTCTTCAGCCTTTCCTCATAGGAACCATCTGCTGGAACCACGCCCACAGCCCCGCCCCCAAATGACACGCCGCTGCAACATGCCCCCCCCTCCCCCCCAGGAAAGCCCCGGGACTTATGCGCGTCCCGGGGCTTGTGCACGCCGCCGAGCCTACTCAACGTAGGCTCGGCATGCGTAGGGAGTACTTCGGCCAGGTTTTCTGGAGGTACTCACGTACCCCTTTGAAAATCTGGCCTTTAGGGAATAGCCACTGCTATTAATTGCATCAGTAGCATGGGATCTTCTTGGTGTTTGGGTACTTACCAGATTCTTGTGGCCTGGTTTTGCCTCTGTTGGAAACAAGATGCTGAGCTCGATGGACCCTTGGTCTGACCCAGCATGGCAATTTCTTATGTTCTTATGACAAGGCTGGCCTACTGCAGCATGGGGTTTTCTGGTACACAGTGAATGGACTATCCATGGACTATGCTACTCTCCTTGCTCAAAAGTGCATTTCTCTTCCATGCTACTACTCAGCAAAATACAGATAATCCCTACTCCTCCAAGTTTCCCATCCAAAAGTAAACTCTTCTTCACCTCTAGGAGTTTACAAGATAGAATTGACAGTGACTGAGTTTAGGAGTGATTTGACCCTAGAAACCAATTCCTGTACTGAAAAAAACGAAGCTAAGGCCTGGGCCTGCCCAGTTGTACCTCCCCAGGCTCATCTGGGGTCTCTCCTATCCGCTATGTCACCCCACTCCTGGCCCTCTAAACTAATCTTAGAACTACTTCTTCTCCATTGATTCCCATGATGACAGGAATTAATAAACCACTGAAAGATACTGTATGTTCCTTGGATGTTATTCTGGATTCACATCTTACTATGGCATCTCAAATTTCATCTGTTATTCAGAACACATTTTTCTGTCTTCAATTTATCCATCGTTTATGGGCTGTTTTGGAATTATATGATTTAAAAACTTTGGTGCATGCTTTCGAAACATACAACATTGACTACTGTAATTCTTTGTTGTCAGGTCTGCCAAATTATCAGCTTAAAAGATTACAATTGTTTCAAACATCTCAGCTAGATTGATCTATGGAGTCGAGATGTGATCACATGACTCTTATTTTATCAGACTTACATGCTTCACTTTCCATGCACTACATACTGGTTCTCCATCATACCTCGCTAAACTGCTATATCCTTATGTATTATGCTGTCTTCGCTCTTCCCAGAAAGGCTTATTAGCTCTACCTTCACCATCTGTGATTCATCTTGAATCAAATAAAGACTATTCTTTTAGCTATCAGGCTCCATTGCTGTGGAATATGTTAGTGTTTGATCTTTGCATTGAATTTAATTTTGTGAAGTTCAAGAAAGCAGTTAATAGTTTGCTTTTTACACAGGCATTTGCCATTGCCTAATAACAATGTAACTTGCCATTTTATTTATTAGTTTTGTTGTTTTTTATTGAATTAATTTCATTTTTAATTAGAATAATATTATGTTTTACTGTAATGCTTTTCTTGGGGTTTTTTTTTTATTTTGTTTTCCCTATTTATTTAACTGCACAATTTTATTCCTTTAATGTTTTATTGTATCCCCGCTTGGTTAATGCAATTTATAGATGGTATATACAATTTTAACAAATAAATAATCTAGTTTGAATCCCAGGGCTAGGGCAAGGGCCATCAGGGGACTCCCTGGGTCCCTTCCATCCCTCCATTTGAATCTACTAGGGCTGGGAAGCTCTAATAGTGGCCCCCACTTATCTGTTTTCAGGGTCCTGGAAAGTCCTAAAGGGCAGGAACAAAGCCCAGAACCCAGATATTTAAAAATGTTGCCATCTAGAGGATGCAGCAAAATGATGTCCCTTGGGGCCATTTTAAAGTTCTGGGACCTGGATGGGAGCGAGTGGGATTCACTTCTGCAATTTAGGAATTTCCAGGATCCAAGACATGGGTAAGTAGGGGCAGCAGGTGGGAGCTCTTCAGCTCTAGCAGATTTAAAAGGGAGTGGGGGTAGGAGGGTCCCAGGAGGCCCTAGCCTCAGGATCCTGGCTAGATTAATTTTATGGGCTGAGAGTAGAGGGTGGAAGGGCCCAGGCCCGGAATCTGGTTCACTTTTTGCAGGGCAGAAGGGGGTTTTCAGGACTGGGAGGCCTGTTTTTTTTAATTGATTTGTTTTTATTTATATTTTTTTTGGGAGGGGGTACTATAAAATGATTTTTTTCAGTTCAGCAAAAGAACCGAACTGAAAAAAAACATTAAAACAAACCAAAAAATGAGAAAAAAAAGTCACTGAAACTGAAAAAGGAACCAAAAGGAAAATCCTAGAGTTGCACACCCCTAATCATCAAAGGGGTTTCTCCAGGCAATTATTAAGTTACCCAGAGAAAACTGAAGCTTAAATATCCTGCCCCTCTAACTGGCTAAATTTAACCAAAATAAGGCCTAGATTTATCAAAATGTGATAAGTATCGCATGTGATAGCAAAAGGGGTGTGGTTTATGCAAATAGACAGTTTATTGCAATTTGCGCTAATTACTTATGCGAAACACTAAGTTGGTGCAAATTGCAATAACATTTTCAGACTTTGCGATAAGTGCCAGACCTGTTGTGCAATTTTCTCGCCACCTAGCTTGATGTTACCCAGGTAGAGTGACCATCAAGCTAGGTTGAGAGAACCTTGCACAAATATAATCTTGGAGTGAGTTTCTGTTCTGTTCGTACTTCTCACATTGAATGTCAAAGTGGCCCCTAACCCCCTACACTACTACCTTAACCTCACCTTGAGTTACTAGGTGGGCCTCCCATATGGATACAAATACCTATCTAGGGAGAGGACATTATGACTAGTCTCTCTCTCTCTCTCTCCCCTAAAACAGGCCTTTCAAGAAACATCACAAAATGCACTAACATCATAATGCAAGCTATCACACAGCTTAATGCCACTGAAAAAGGTGTAGTTACAATCAGCATTATGTCCGTGCAATAGGACTTCACAGCCTGCCCCTAACTCCTCCTCTTTTTCAGATTTCCATCACACCATACGATATGGTGCTATTGCATGCATTAAAGGCGTTTTCGCATGCAAAAATGCCTTAGTACATTTTGATAAATGACCCCCTAAGTCATTACTTGAATAAAATTTAGTCAGATAAATTGGTGATATTCCAGGGCAGGGTGAAGTTATCCATATAACTTAGCTGCATAACATTGATATTCAAAGTTATCCAAGCAAGTTACCCAAAGGAGTTCTATGGTTATCTGGATATGTACCTGGATGATTTTAAACTTAACCATATATATGCAACATATCGCCAGTTCAATTTTTTTTTTAAATTTCAAAAAGCAGGGCCAATTCCTCACCCCCAAATAATTTAAAATATATTGGGCATAGTGTTAGATCCCTTCCCCACTACTACCCCAATCCCCAAAATAAAATTTAAAGAGTTTGGGACATAGTGGCCTGAGAGCCTCCTAATATGAAAATTACAGACTTGGTTCTGATCCCCCTCTTCCCCCCCCCCCCCCAGATCCCCTAACCCATACCTTTCCCATTGAGCCCAAGGTGTTGGTAGTACTTTTCATTCTTATCACTGGCATCCAACATTGCTTTCTTGCTGTCAGAACAACACCAGATGCTTCCAGGAGTGGTAAGAATCAACCATTCTGCTGGTGTCCTTTGGGGTTTTGTGGGACTTCTGGGTAGAGTGGGAAGGTGAGGAGTAGGGGTTTCAGGTGGCAGCAGGATTGTGGTCCAAAGCCAGCAGTGTAATTATCCTATCTGTTGGAGGGGGGCCTCAGGCCATTATGACCCACAGTTTTTTAAATTTTATTTTGGGAGTTGAGGGGATTGGACCCTATACCCTGATGGTTTTTTTAATTATTTGAGGGGGAGGGGCGGTGGTTAGCCATCTTGACCTAGCAGTTTTATTTTTCACTTTATCAGCTATATGCTAAATATATATAGCTATTTTTAAAGTTATGTGAGTAAACTTACCAGGATAACTTCAGCTAAGCATATTCAGCTGGAGTCTTGTCCTGCTGAATATTTGGCAAACGTTATCTGATAACTTTACCCCAATAACTTTGACTCTTACTGTTAGGATTTGTAAGTATGTGGGCCCTTTGGCCGAGGTGAGAGGTAGTACCATCCAGGGGAGGAGCTCCACTGAGCCTCACCATTGGGAGGCGGAGCCTTGGCTGTGGGATGTTATACAGCAGAGGTATAGATGGAGAAAGAGAGAGTGGCCCCAAGAGGCGGGCCACAGAGCGACAGCGCAGATGCTGATGTCAGACTCAGCTCGGATGACTGGAGTCAGGCAATAGCTGTGGCACTACCCGAGGAGCAGGGGTGCTGGGAAATAGTTACAGTCACTGTAGTACACTGGGTCCGTAGAGATGGTATGCAAGAAGGTTCCTCGGTGGGAGATCACAGTAGTGGTTCGCAGATCGGGATACACTGGCAAGGGTTCCTCTAGAGATATCACAGCATGGGTTCGCAGAGCAGGGTAGACTCGGAGGTGGCTCCTCTAATGAATCACTGCAATGGTCCACAGAGCGGGGTACACCGGAGAGGGTTCCCACATATATATCACAACAGGGTTCCACAGCGAGGTACTCACGGCGACTGAAGACAAGTAGTAGTTCCGTAGAAAGCCTCGGGAAGCGAGGCAGGCAGGAGTCCGGGTGAAAGGCCCTCCAAGGAGTGGACAACCAAGAGACGAGGAAGGGTCCCCGAGGAGCGGCTGACTGGGCTGGCGAGTTTAAATATCAGAGTTGAGTGAAGTCATCTGATGGGAATGCCCCCGAGGTTCCCTCCATGACGTGGTTAAAGCAGGTTGGGGAGCACGCACGCGCACCTAGGGAACTCAGAGGGTAAGATGGCGGCCGGTAGTGTCCATGCTGCTCAGGTAGGCCCGGGAACGGAGGCTGGAAGGCTGATGGTAGCTGGCAGAGGCTGCGAGTTCACCCAATGGAGCCAAAGTAATAAAAAGAGAGGTGAGCAGCAGTGGTCGCAGCCGTCTGCGGCTGCAGAGCATAACACTTACCTGCCTACTAAATATGTACCTCCTAATTTTTGAAGCCCAACCAGAGTGACTGGACCTGGAGCCAGGGATACTGCTAGCCATGAGCACTCAAGTCTTCTACTCTGAATCTACCATCTAGGATTCAGACCCTTAAAAACACAAATGTCATTTTGAAAGAAAATGATACAAACATCCTATTGTTCACTACTGAATGCTTTGCAAACAGATTGTTAATTAATTCATATTTCTCTGCCATTAAGCTAGCAAAAAGAAAAAAAACAAATATATCTTAATACAACTGAAACTAGCTGAGAATCTGCCAAAAATGTTTAGTTCTCTAATAAGGCTGTAGAATGTTCTACAAAGAGACTTTCATTTTCCGCAAATAGTTTTGTCACTTTCTTTGAAGACAATATTCACAATATTTGCTTTGAATTCTCTTCCTTTTATATACAACATGAGTGAGAGGAAATAAAGGAACAAGAATATGTTTCTCTAATACATACAAGTAAATTCTCTGCTTTTATAAACATATCTCTGGTGGTTCTAGAAACATTCCAAAGCTAGATCCTATGCTAACCACAAGTGTAAAATTAACAAAATTAAGTTTAACTGAATAACTTTCAGAAATTAGTGAATATCAGCCTAAGCCAAGGATGTGTAGCTCCAACATTCAAGCAATGCTAGAATTCAACCAAACTTTTTAAAAGAATCTTTAGATCCTAGGGAGATTAGTTTTTACCATCCAGTTTCAAATATTATGTTTAGTGCCATGGTTAGTGAGAAAGTTATGGCTACAAGTTTCAAAAATTTTTGTATAGCACTACTGTATTTTATCCTTGGCGATCTGAGTGTAGGCATGGCCATAGTATAGAATTAGTACTTATTCATTCATTTATTTGATTTAGCTCTTGCCTTTTCATTGGTAGCTCAGCTCAAGGTGAGTTACATTCAAGTACAGGATGTATTTTCCCTGTCCCCAGAGGGTTTACAATCTAAAGGTCTCATTTAATAAGAATTTTTCCCATAGACACAGAATGGGAGAAAAACCTTAGTAAATCAGGCCCTAAGGGGATCATTTTTCAAAAAGCAATGGGCCATTATTGCGTGCATTGGGGCCTTATCACGTGTGATAATGCCTTAACCCATATGATAATGACCGCATCGTGGCATTATCATTTAAATGAGGGAAAGCGGAGGGGTTTGGGCAGGATTTAAAAAATTTGGGGGCTGCGCTGCGGGCGATAATGTTTTACACATTATTGCCGGCAGTAGCGCCAGAAATAGGTACACTTTTTGCAGGTGTGCTATGGGGGCAATAGTGTGCATCGTGGCCGAAACTGCAGCGGTTGAAAATGCGATGCGTCGAGGTGCACACTGTCTCCCCCCCCAAGCCCCTTTTCTACCTGCGGCTCTTCATTCCACTATATTTATTTATTTGTTTGTTTTTATATATCGACATTCAACATATATGATCACATCAGTTTATATATAACAAATTGATGAAGAAAAAGGTTACATTATAATGAATATAGGTAAAGGAGAGAGTAAAACAAGGGGAGGGAGATTTAATTAATAAGTAAAGGAAATAAAGAAAATATGAGAAGCAAATAAAATTAAGTTGAGTAGTGATTCTTCTTATTAAGTTGTAAATGCTTTCTTAAAGAGCCATGTTTTTAGTTTCTTTTTGAAAGTTTGTGATGACGGCTCAAGTCTTAGATCAGTAGGGAGGGTGTTCCATAAATATGGTCCGGCTATTGAGAAAGCGTGTTCTCTGGTTGAGCTGAGGTGGGTTAATTTTGGGGAAATAGTTATAAGAAGACCAGTGTTAGTGGAGTGCAGATTACTCTGTGAAATTTGGAAATTAAGTACTTTATCCATTCATTCCGTTTTGTTATTATAAAAAACTTTATGGATAAGGGATAAAGTTTTATATTGAATTCTGTAAGAGATTGGCAACCAATGTAACTCCTTGTGAACTGGGGTAATGTGATCTGATCTTCTGCTGGTGTTGAGTGATCTTGCTGCTGCATTTTGTAGAAGTTGAAGCAGTTTAATAATGGAAGCTGTTAGGCCAAGGACTATTGTGTTGCAATAATCTAATTTGGAAAACAAGAGGGCTTATAATGCTATACGATAGTCTTGAGGGTTTAGGAGAGGTTAGATCCTCTTTAGTACTTGAAGCTTGTAGAATCCTTCCTTCATTATGTTGTTGATATGCTTCTTAAGGTTTAGTTCAGAGTCTAAAGTGATTCTTAGGTCTTTTGCATTGAGTATAATTTTTTTGTTAGTTATGTAATTGTTGAGATATGAATCAGGTATGGGTGAGGTTTTGTTGCATATATAGAGAATTTCTGTTTTACTGTGGTTGAGAGTGAGAGTCATTTGCACTAATAAATGCTGAAATCCTACAATAAGTCTGTACCGGAATCAATGGGGGATGAAGTGACTTACTCCTTTGTTCCCAGCCTGCAGCACTAACCGCTAGGCTAAACCAAACTCCACCATCTCTCACTGACATAGAAATCCTAATAAAATTAGGATTGAAGCTGATCTAGGCAAAGAATCTTTTATTGTATTGATTGATAGATGCACTGTGCTCAATACTGCAGAGTATCTACTGTATATTGAGAGATTGATTGAGTTGAGACTGAAAAGGAGCCACATTAGCATGGTTTAAATCTTATTTGTTTAACCATACTTATCAACAGGTCGATACAGTAAAGTGTGCTCCGTCGGAGCGCACTGTCAGCCTGCTCTGGACGCGTGTTTTCCCTTACCCCTTATTCAGTAAGGGGAGGAAAACACGCGGCCCACCGGCGGCACCTAATAGCGCCCTCAACATGCAAATGCATGTTGATGGCCCTATTAGGTATGCGCGCGGGATCCAGTAAGAAAATGTGCAGCCAAGCCGCACATTTTACTCTAAGAAATTAGCGCCGAACTTTGGGTCAGTGCTAATTTCTTCCGGCGCCAGGAAAGTGCACAGAAAAGCAGTAAAAACTGCTTTTCTGTGCACCCTCCGACTTAATATCATAGCGATATTAAGTCGGAGGTCCCCAAAAGTAAAAAAAAAGTAAAAAAAAAATAAAAAAAAATTTGAATTCGGCCCCTGGCTGTCGGGCCGAAAACCGGACGCTCAATTTTGCCGGCGTCTGGTTTCCGAGCCCGTGGCTGTCAGCGGGCTCGAGAACCGACGCCGGCAAAATTGAGCGTCGGCTGTCAAACCCGCTGACAGCCGCCGCTCCAAGCCAAAAGGAGGCGCTAGGGACGCGCTAGTGTCCCTAGCGCCTCCTTTTCCTCGTTTGCACCGTGTCACCTCATTTGAATACTGGATCGCTCGCACCGGCGAAGGGCCGGTGCGTGCGCCGGGAGAGCGGGCGTTCGTCCGCTCTCCCACGGTTTTACAGTATCGATTCGCAAGTGAGCTCGGACTCTGCATTGTCTGAAGTGAAGGCCTTGGGGTGTGGTGTTCCCAATGATCCCATTTAGTTCCCATTCTCCTCAATGTTTATTTTTCTCCGCTGACAACATTAATTCAGGATTGTGGTTTAGTAGGTTTTTGTATGTAGATGACATTCAATTATTAGCATATGTTGATTTTAAACATCTGGAAGTGAAGACTAATTTTAATCAATACCTAAACCAGATTGCAGACTGGCTCCATCTATATAAATTAAAAGTAAATCCACTTAACTTGAAGACTATGTGAATTGGTAAGAGGAACAACCCTATTATGTTTACATCAATACTGGCTGGCAATGATAGTTATGACAATTGGAATAAAACTTGATTCAGGACTTTCAATGATTCAACAGTTCACCTCACTAATACATTCAGATTTTTTTCTATTTGCAATATAGTCATTGTTTGAAGTCATTTTTGGAGTCATATTTCAAACAATGGTTCATTCACAAATTTTAACCAAATAGATAATTGCAATTTCCTTTATCAGGGCCTGCCAGAAATTGTCTTGAAATGAATTCAGCTCCTGCAAACTACTGCAGCTAATCTAATTTTTGGAAGTAGAAAATATAGCCCCATGTTAACCCATTGCTAGAGCATTTGCACCGGCTTCCTGTAAGATGCAGGATCAAGTTCAAAATTCTATGCTTGACATTTAAATCCCTTTATAGAGGACAACCTCAATATCTTGGTAATCTTTTGATCCCATATAGGCCTATTTGAATTCTAAGGCCTTTTCAAAAAGACCTACTTAGATTTCCTTCACTGTCAGATTTTAGATTAGAAAGTAAAAACATCCAAAATTTAGCTATCAGCACCTTACTACTTGTAGACCTCATTACCATTAGAAATTTGATTGGAAACTAATTGTTTAAAATATAGAAAGTCAATTAAAACATGGTTATTTAAATTCATTTTTAGTGACTGTTTTTTAACCAATTTTATACTGCTGACTTCTGTTGACTCTCTAATGTCAGAGTTTTGTACTAAACAGTTTGATGTGAGATATGTCCAGGAAAGAGTGATTTTGTTTTAATACTGTTATTGTTTTTTTACATACTTTCATGACTAAAAAAAAAAAAGAAAATAACTAACTTACCCCATCATTCATCAAAAAAAGTTAATAACGCATGCGTGATCAAAAAGAGACATGTTTCTGAGGGCTACCTAATAGGTCGAGATGAGGTGTTGGTGGTGGTTTAGGTTTAGGGTTTAGGGGCCAGTTTCACATGTAGAATGAGACGAACAAACAGCTCAGAACTCCTTGGCATGTACCGTGCTTTTCGTACATCTCACTCTACATTCGAATCTGGCACCTAAACCCTAAACCACCACTGACACCTCACCTCGTGTTATGATCTACTCCTCAAGAAGGGAGGAGTTAGCAATCTTGTTATGATCTACTCCTCAAGAAGGGAGGAATTAGCAATCTGTTATGAACCTGCTAGGAAATTAGCAATCTTGTTATGAACTAGCTACTATGGGAGGAGGTGTTAGCAATCTTGTTATGCTTCGACTCCTGAGGAAGGGAGGAGTTAGCAAACTGTTAGGTTTTGGACTGTGGAGTAGCAATCTGTTATGAATCTGTTGCTGAAGACTCCTGATGGAGAAGGAGTAGCAATCTGTTACCAGCGAAATGCTTGGAGAGGACACTCAGCCATAGAGGAATGTAGATAGGTGGATCCTTGGGCCGATGGCAGATGACTGTGCCCCCAGGAGGATATCCTGAGAGGGACCACCGGCTAGGCTTGAGTACGGAGACAGACACAGATAATTCTTTTATTAGACAGGTTAGTAGAACCACCAGAGGTGGCAGTAGTGAGCTGATATGCTCAGCAGGGCTGAAGTCCCTCAGGTACTGGAACAGCGATCCCAGGGTTGCTGAGCCGTAGAGAAACTATAGATAGTGAGTAGACAGGGTATGCTGTGTTCATAGCCAGAATTAGATGACAAAACTCACATAAGGTCTTTAGGAAGCTCAGTAGCTGGAAAGGGTTAGGCCCTCGAGGAGCAAGTACCTGGTTCCAGGGAAAGCTCTGAGAGAGCGATGGTAACTCACAAATGTCTGTATCTGCGATAGCTTCCAGGCAGTAGAGAATCTTCAGAGTGTTCAGGAACATGGGCCCTCGAGGAGCGAGTACCGGTTCCTATCGGCAATCTGAAATAAAGAAAAGAGAGCGAGGCCCCCGAGGAGCGGCTACCCCTGGTAAGTCCAAGGAGGCAGAGTTGCTTAGGTAGAGTAACCCTTGCTAACTCAATGTGTTAGTAAATACTGAGACCTTTTATATTGGAAGCGGATGATGTCATCTCAGGAGGACGCCACCGAGGTTCATACCCTTGCTGGTACATCAATCGGAGCGTGAGCTTGTGCCCTACATCATCAGGAACATGGTGGATCCGTAGTATCGAGCCGGTCCGGGGACAACGGAGGGAGACGGCAAGAAGATGCCGCAGCTGCTAACTGTCCATCAGACCCAGAGGGAGTCACCACAGAGGTAAAGAGGGTGGAATGAGGGCATCGAGCAGCGATGGACGCAACACCTCAACCTATTAGGTGGCCCTCCTATTGAGATATAAATAGGTGCACACAGTGAGGAACTCCCTAGAGCAGGGGTGGGCAATTCCGGTCCTCGAGGGCTGCAAACCAGTCGAGTTTTCAGGATATCCTTAATGAATATGCATGAGAGAGACCTGCATACACTGTATGCAGGTCTCTCTCATGCATATTCATGCATATTCATTAAGGATATCCTGAAAACTCGACTGGTTTGCAGCCCTCGAGGACCGGAATTGCCCACCCCTGCCCTGGAGGCTCACTCTCTCTCTCCCCCCCCTTCCCCCTCCCCGGCAATGGCCAAAATGCAATTCCGAAAATGTATTGTGTTATGGCTATTTTGCACATATCACCTAGGAAAAAGGCGTAGTTATTTCTGGTGTTAAAATCATGCAATAGCATGCATTATTCTCTCACATGGTACGATATTGCCCCTAATTTAACTAAAACCTGCTCAAACCCCTCCCCTAATCCCACCCCATCAAAAATTTGCATTTGCGCCATGAACTGCCATACTTTTCATATGCATTATTGCATTAACACGTGTGTTAATGTGCTATTGCGCGAGTTAATGCCATAATGCACTTTGATGAATGATCCTATTAGGAACCTTTAATGTGGATAAGTGCAAAGTGATGCATATAGGGAAAAATAACCCATGCTATAGTTACACAATGTTAGGTTCCATATTAGGTGCTACAACCCAAGAAAGAGATCTAGGCGTCATAGTGGATAACACATTGAAATTGTCGGTTCAGTGTGCTGCGGCAGTCAAAAAAGCAAACAGAATGTTGGGAATTATTTGAAAGGGAATGGTGAATAAAACGGAAAATGTCATAATGCCTCTGTATCGCTCCATGGTGAGACCGCACCTTGAATACTGTGTACAATTCTGGGCGCCGCATCTCAAAAAAGATATAATTGTGATGGAGAAGGTACAGAGAAGGGCTATCAAAATGATAAGGGGGAATGGAACAGCTCTCCTATGAGGAAAGACTAAAGAGGTTAGGACTTTTCAGCTTGGAGAAGAGACGGCTGAGGGGGGATATGATAGAGGTGTTTAAAATCATGAGAGGTCTAGAATGGGTAGATGTGAATTGGTTATTTACTCTTTCAGATAATAGAAATACTAGGGGGCACTTCATGAAGTTAGCATGTTGCACATTTAAAACTAATCAGAGAAAGTTCTTTTTTACTCAACGCACAATTAAACTCTGGAATTTGTTGCCAGAGGATGTGGTTAGTGCAGTTAGTATAGTTGTGTTTAAAAAAGGATTGGATAAGTTCTTGGAGGAGAAGTCCATTACCTGCTATTAATTAAGTTGACTTAGAAAATAGCCACTGCTATAACTAGCAATAGTAAAATGGAATAGACTTAGTTTTTGGGTACTTGCCAGGTTCTTATGGCCTGGATTGGCCACTGTTGGAAACAGGATGCTGGGCTTAATGGACCCTTGGTCTGACCCAGTATGGCATGTTCTTATGTTCTTAACCTATGTCAGCGGTTCTCAACCTGTGGGTCGCGACCCCGGCGGGGGTCGAATGCCC
This sequence comes from Rhinatrema bivittatum, assembly GCF_901001135.1. Lineage (NCBI taxonomy): Eukaryota > Metazoa > Chordata > Amphibia > Gymnophiona > Rhinatrematidae > Rhinatrema > Rhinatrema bivittatum. The sequence continues at coordinate 701,384,927 of NC_042616.1, forward strand.
AAAACACAGGGGTCGCCTAAAGCAGGGGTCCCCAACCAGCGGACCGGGACCGGGCCGTGGGAGTTTTTTGCCGGTCCGCGGCGCCGCCAAGCACCGGCAGGTGTGTTTCGCGCTCCCGGTCTCTCCCGCTGCCGTTGCCGCCGGGCTGTCAGCACGTTCAAGCCCAGCGGGAATGGCAGCGGCGCTAGTCTGCACCCGTGACTGGGCCTTTTCTTCTTCCTGCGCCTGCCCCCCCCTCCCATGACCCGGAACAGGAAGTGAATCGCGGTGCGCGGGAAGGAGAGAGAGCCGCGCCGCACGAAAAAGTAGCAGCAGCGGCTGCAGCATCGGTCCCCGAGCAATAGAAGCAGCCGGTAATGGAGAAAGGAGACAGCAGCATGAGCCTCCCGCGGCCGATGGGATTCTTCTTTCTTGGCCAGCAGAGGCTGCTGCAGCTCCCATTTGTGCTCGGGGGAGAAGAGGAAGTGAATGAGAGAAAGAGAGAGAGAAGCAGCCAGCCAGCCTGTGTGTGATTGACTGGTCAGAGAGCTGATGTGTGTGTGTATGTGAGAGACAATGAAAGTGATTGCTCAGGGAGATGACTGATGTGTATGTGAGAGTGTGAGACATTAGTCAGGGAGGTGACTGATGTGTGTGTGTGAGAGAGAGAAAAAGCATGGAAATGAGAAGTCTGGGTATGTGAGAAAGTATGGGCGTAAGAAGCCTGGTGTTGTGGGGGTGAAAGAAAGCATGGGAGTGAGAAACCTTGGTGAGTGTGCATGCATGAGAGAGAGAGACTGCTTGGTAAGGTGATGGTGTGTGTGAGAGAAAAAGACTGGTGTGTGTGTGTGAATATGAGAGAATGTGATTCAGGGAATGAGAAGCCTGTGCACGTGGAGAGTGAGCATGGAAATGAGAGAGACTGGTGTGTGTGTAACAGAGAGAAAGTGATTATGGGAATGAGAAGCCTGTGCATGTGGAGAGAACAAGCATGGGAGTGAGAGACTGGTGTGTGTGTGTGTGTGTGTGTGAGAGAGACAGAGAAAGTGATTATGAGAGTGAGAAGCCCATATATGTAAGTAGAACATGGGAGTGGGAAGCCTGTGTGTGTGTGTGTGTATGGCATGAGAGAAACTGTTCAGGAAGGTGACTGGTGTGTGTGTGTGTGAGAAAGTGATTATGAGAGTGAGAAGCCCGTATATGTAAGTAGAACACGGGAGTGGGAAGCCTGTGTGTGTGTGTGTGTATGGCATGAGAGAAACTGTTCAGGAAGGTGACTGGTGTGTGTGTGCCAAAGACTGTTTGGGAGATGATTGGTGTGTGAGAGACAGAAACTGGTCATGGGGGCATGACTGGTATGGTGTGTGTGTGTGAGAGACATGGGCACTAAGGAAGAGGACCATAAGTATAGAGCTTAGCTTCTACTGCTGCTTCTGGTGAGTGCCACGGCCTGCAGGGAAGGGGAGTAGGAGAGCTGCTGGAGGGGGTAAGTAAAGGTGGCTTTTTAAGTTTATTTTTCTTGACTGCCATTTTAATTGTGTGATGTCCGCTTTTTTGAAATATTTTATTGGTGTTTGGAGAATGTTTAATAGTTTTTATGAGTTTTTAATTGTTGGATGTTCATAGCTGTTTTGAAACATTTATTCTGCTTATTAGTATAGTTTTACAATTATTTCTGTGTGGGAATCTATAGCTGCTTGCTAGTTCTGTTTTCCTAATAAGAGGTGTATTGGTTTTTAGGACCTGATTTAATATTTGTAGTGTTGCCTTTTCATAGATAGGGTTGCTCCTGTTTCAGTGTTTTCCATAATACAGGTGTAACTGTGTGCAGATTAGTTTATGTGCATTACTACAGATCCTGGGAGTATGTTAGGTCGGTTCTGTGTCTGTTACCGAGATGAGATATTTTGCTAGCATGTAAGCGTTTGTATCGGTCTTATTTGTTGTGTTTTCTCAGAGGACATACATTGGTGGTAAACTGCTGTCTTTTCATAAGTAGGGCTATTGAGCCTGGAAATAGAAGGAGTTTGAGTTGCTGTTACTGAGATGTCACTAGAACCAGAATATCTTTTTTGTAGGGTGAGTTGTATGGGGAATGTCATAATTCTGCTTTACATCCATTATTGTGGGTCAGGGGGGTTCCTGTGGATACAAACTGTACTTTTACATCTAGCCCCGTGACGATCATGGGTCAGTGTGCCATGCATGTGAGAACCTATGGTGAGTTGAGTTACATTCACATTATAAATGTCATAATTAAATGATAAGTGTGCACTAAAATCCAACCCCATCCATAACCCCGCCCCCATATGACCAAAGCCCCACCCTCACCCCACCCTCACGGGGCGAGGGCGGGGCGAGGGGTCACCGCAACATGAGGAACTGTATTGCGGGGTCACGGCATTAGAAAGGTTGAGAACCACTGACCTATGTACTAAGTCCACAATGTGGAGAGATATACATTAAGGGGCGGATTTTAAAAGGAGCACGAATAGCCTACTTTTGTTTGCGCTCCAGGCGCAAACAAAAGTACGCTGGATTTTAGTAGATACGCGCGGAGCCGCGCGAATCTGCTAAAAACCTGGATCGGCGCGCGCAAGGCTATGGATTTTGTATAGCCGGCGCGCGCCGAGCCGCGCAGCCTACACCCGTTCCCTCCAAGGCTGCTCCGAAATCGGAGCGGCCTCGGAGGGAACTTTCCTTTGCCCTCCCCTCACCTTCCCCTCCCTTCCCCTACCTAACCCACCCGCCCGGCCCTGTCTAAAACCCCCCCTTACCTTTGTCGGGGGATTTACGCCTCCCGGACCGCCCCGGGCCGTAGCCACGCCCCCGTACCCGCCCCCAAAACGCTGCCGACACGCCCCCGAAACGCCGCGACAACCGGGCCCGCCCCCCCGACACGCCCCCCCTCGGAGAACCCCGGGACTTACGCGAGTCCCGGGGCTCTGCGCGCGCCGGTAGGCCTATGTAAAATAGGCTTCCCGGCGCGCAGGGCCCTGCTCGCCTAAATCCGCCCGGTTTTGGGCGGATTTAGGCGAGCAGGGCTCTGAAAATCCGCCCCTAAGAAAAGATAATAAGACATATCCTAATTTTTTTCAAAGTCCACTTTACCGTGACTTTAAGTAATCACCCTATTTTGAATAAAGTTTTCAAATAGAACAGGGTCAAAAAATATATAATTAAATCCTTGTAATCTAACCAAACATTTAAAAGGATATTTAAGCAGAAAAGTAGCCCTAAGAGCCGACACTCTCTCCCTCTTTTTAAGAAAATGTTTTCTACGAGCATGAGTATCTCTGACATCATCTGGAAATACACACAAATTTTTGTTACCCAAAGGCAAAGAAAAGATGTAAAGTCTATTGATTGTCTGACTCTAGAGCATACTCAACAAATAGGGTAGCATTATGTTTTACAGTTAATATAGCTGATTATTCCTCTAAAAGTCCTGTAAGGTTAAAGGAGGAAACCTGATCTTAACCATCAACATCTTCAGAGCTAGAGGTATTTTTTTTATCTGAAAGATAAAGCATCTTGGTAACTCCAGGAATAGTTTCCTTAGATAAGTCTGAAAATTGAAATGTTTAAGCATTTCCAAGAGAGCCACCATCAGGCATCTTGGAAAATTAAGAAACTTAAAATTAAGACTTTTGGTGGCCCTTAAAGGACTGGCTCAGCTCTGTGACATTGGCATCAGGGAGAGCTCCAAGATGACCCCAGGATTTCCCACAGGATCAGTGGCTGTGCTGGGGGAGGGGGAGTGAGTGCCTGGGGGTTAATGGAGGGGTCTCCTGCTGTGGCTGCTGCCTCTTTTTTGCCTACTTCAGCTGTGAAAATGACTCTGATGAGATATCTGCAGAAGGGATTTCTGTGGTTTCAAAAGCTAATGTATAATATTTTTAGATAATTTATATGCTGATCAAGTTAAAGGTTTCAGAATGTGCCAAGAATGCTATCATTGCAATTTAATTTTCAGTGTTAAGCTACTGTATGCTCCATTTACAAATTATTTTTTGTTATATGAAAAAATGTGGTGGAGGGTTAAATAATTTTGTGAAAACAAAGAGTGCCTCTCCAAGTGGAACAGAACTGATGAGAACCTGTTGATAAGAAATTGGCAGCACATCACTGATCGTATAAGAATGAACCAGCACAATATATCTCCTCAGCTCTTCCAGAGTAGTTTGTGCTAAGTTTCTAAATTGCCCCCATAAGACCAACAGAACCTCCACACTAGCACTATCCTGTGTACTTGTTGGATCTGTTGTGCGTCTCGGCCACATGGGCGCCGCGACCGGGCCAGCTCACCTGGCATTAACATCCACCAGTGCAGGCTTACCTGCTGCCGCTAACCCCTGGCATCCCTATCACTCACTGCGGCCTCCCTTGGCATCTCCATCGCTACAGGCCTCACAGTGGAGCTCCTGTCGGGGCTCCACATCCTCGGCTGGCTCAGCCCCGCCCCTAGGCGTGCACGCAGCCGACCTCACCACTCTTAAAGGACCCAGCATGGGAACCTTCGGGAGGCATGCCCCAATGACATCATCAACCTTCCATATATAAGGCAGGGCTCAAACACCTGAACCCTGCCTTGGCAATCGGGTCGACACAGCTGTGTAGTGAGTTTGCCTTCGTGTTCCAAGTGTCTCCTGTTCCTGCACCTCCTGTTCCAGCGTCTCCTGTTCCAGCGTCTCCTGTTCCAGCGTCTCCTGCTTCCATGTCCTTCCCAGGTGGTACTGACCTCTGCCTGCCTGACCATTCTTCTGTCTGCTGCCTGGAACTGACCACTGCCAGCCTGACCTTTCTTCTGTCTGCTGCTGGAACTGACACTGCCTGCCTGACCACTCTTCTGTCTGCCAGAAGAGTGGTCAGGTTCCAGGTGGCAGACAGAAGAGTGGTCTGCCACCTGGAACTCTGGTATTGACCCCGCTTTGGCTGACCTCTCTTGGACTGATATTCTGGTATTGACCCTTGCGCTTCACTCGGACACTCTCTTCCTGTCCCCGGTGACCTTCGGGCCTATGCACTTGGATAACAACTGCGGCTCCATGTGGCTGGACCTGCCAGTGCTGCCTGCCTCTTCCGGAGGACCTCTCTGAACTGTTGCCTTCCTGAGGTCTCTGGAGCTTCCAGTTCTGGTCTAGTCCACTCGCTCTGCATCAGCCATGCACCCTTGCTCGGGTGGGCACACCTCTCCGACACCTCTCCGGGAGACCACCGGAGGCCCACCTAAGTCCAGGCGGTCCAGGTACCCAAGGGCTCAACCTGTGGAAACCCCGGACTGTTATTGGTGAAGCTCCAGCTAGGCTCTGTCTCCTTGTGTGCTCTGCCTCCTGGTGGCAGGAGCTCTCTGGATCCAACCAGAGGGCCCTAACAATCCCGCACCAGGCCAAGGGTCCACCTCCAGCGCAACAGGATCCTTATTGGAGTGAGGGGAAGGGGGCTGATTTTGATTACTGAATTTAATTTACAAAATCTTGGGTGGGAGCCCATATGGGCCTAATTCCCATGGACATGTGCCCCTGGTCTTTTAAGTGCCTAGCAACCCCTCTGGCTGGGGATATGCATGCTTCAGAATTTATGCATAAACGTTTGCTGTATTTTAACTGTGTGAAAGTCTGTGAACATTTCTGTGAAAAGGAAGACATTTCTGGATTTTTGCAAAAATGTTAGCAAAGTGAGAAATGAACTTTTTCTACTTCTCTGCTCTGCACTACATCTCTGTTCTGGAAAGCTATCCATTGTCATGCCATGCATGCCTATAACCTGCAGGTGCTTATCTTGTTTAAGAAAATGGTGAGAAGCAATAAAGGAGAAGATCAACCTATTCATGTTACTCAGTCACCAATAAATGCTTCATGTGCTTGCATTACTTATTGCTCTGTTCCCTGAGGGATCGATTCAGCACCACTCAGGATTTAGAAAAATTTGTGGCAAAAATGTTTTCACCATGTCAGGCGAATAAATTTGATTGTATCCTGCATTTGAAAAAAAATCTGCTGTGAGGGCATGTGCATCTGGAAAAAGCTGAGCAAATGCCATTGACTAAGGCTTTTAGACCTGACCCTGTTCTCCAGGATGCAATAAATGCAATTATAATATGCATACGGTTCATTATTTCTTTGGGGAAATGCAAAGTTGTTCTATTGATGCCTGCAACATCTGGAACTGGGTCAAGGAAGCTTATGGCATGTCATCAGTGTGAGCTAAGGGCAAGCACCTTACACTTTAACCGTTTTTCCCACACTTCAAACACTGCTTGCCCTCATTTAAATAAGCTAACACTTTCACAGCCCTGTTCAATGCAAAAGAAAAATAGGAAATGAAGTAACATGACACAAATAGAAGAGGGTTTGCTATGGAAAGCTACTATAACTGAAAATATAATAAAATCCTTTTTTCAATGTGTGCCTTCTACCTTCACGTTAATTGAATGAGAGCTATACAGACCATTAAGATATAACACTGGTACCTCAGATGGTAAATGACACCTTTCCCTTGCACTAGCCAATCATCGCACAACTCATCTACATTTAACAACTATGAAATGCAGGGTGAGAAATGTACAAGCAGTGCAAATTTCATCCTCTTATGGACTATCCAAGGGCTCCTTCTTTGTCACACAGGTCATTCAGGACTCTCTCCAAAGTGTTCTGCCAGTCAAATACTCATACAGAGCACTCTGCCTTGGCTTATATCACTGCTGGCAGGACCCAAGAAATTTGGCCACCATATCTGTCACTCAGGTTAGGAAAGTGACCAGTTATGAGAAAACCCCCCTTCCAATGTACCAGTTCTATTGGTTTGTGAATAGATACTACATGACATAGGACATGAAGAGGCGTCCAATTAATCTTTTAAAATAAAATACAATTTTTAAATTGTTCTTTGGAAATGCTATCAGATTACAAATGTGCTTCAATTATTAATCCACAGGCTCTTGCCCTCAATGGGCCTCAACCTTTATCATATCAAAAGCACTTAGGTTAACCTTATTTACATTTTCCACCTAATCTCCATGATTTTTTTAAACATTCTTCATTTTACTTGTTTCTTCAAATTTGATTATTTTCTAAAAAGAATTTCATTTTTACTTAACTTAGGGCTAGATTTACTAATGCCGCAAGGCATAGTGAATCCCGCGGTAACGGGGAGCGGGGGGGGGGGGGGTGTGTGAAACGGGGGGCAGTCCTGTGATAGCTGGCAGCGATCACACCTCTGCAGTGCGATCGCTGCCAGCATTGCGCCAAATAGCTACACCATAAAAGGTGTAGTTATTCGGCGCAAAACTGACAGCGATGTATGTAGATATTCTGTCTCTGAATCCCAAACGGACTGAGGTTGGATCATCCTCTATATTCTCAGATGTGAATCTCAGTACTCTAATGTCTGTGGCTCCCAGTAATCAATGCCCTGTTATTAATCATATTATTGAAACACCTAATTCTTCCAATATCACTGTCCTGTTATTACAGATTCTCTCAAACATGTGGCTCTGAATATGGGCACTGGTTACCAATGTCACACCACGTCTGAAACAATCATGTGACCTTCTTTTATCCTGAATTCCAAACTCACAATGCTGTTTCAGTTCATGGATTGTTGCAGGTATGAAAAGCTGTTGGTCATCTGTTCAAAAGTCTCTGAAAAGTTAAAGCTTATTCTTTAAGAAAATCCTCTAAAATATTAGAAAAAGCTGTGCTTTCATGGTATTCTCTCAAATTTTCAAACACTGCCCTTGCCGTAAATCTATCATCATCACCATCATCTTCATCATCCTTTATTTATACACACTTTTCTGTCAAATGAACTTAGAGCGTGTTACAACAAATTAGAAATAAAAAGATGAAAACTGTAAAGGATCAAAAATATACATCAAGCAAGTTGCATAGATTATACAGTATTAATAAACTGTATAATATTGTTTAAATTGATGCATTATAGTCAAACTTTTGAGATTTTATCTTTCAAGACTGTATTTTATCAAATGCCATGTTTAGAAACATGGAAGGTTTTGCCTATGTGAACTTCAGTTTCTCTTCTTATTCATAAAACTAATGATTATCTGGATGCTCCGAATTCTATATTAGGTGAAAGTTTTATAACAGAAAAAAAAAAACAAAACAATGGCTGCTTTCTATACGAATGTAAAAGTTAATTGTTTCCATATTGCTCATGATTTAATAGAGATGCCAGACATCCAGAATAGCTTTTAGCTTTGTGCTGAAGGAAGCAGGGTACTAAAAAGAAATGAATAGAGACACGCACTGGGTCCAATGCCAAAAGGGTTCTGGGTGTGCTAATGAATACATATTGCATGTATTTGTGTTCATACAGTCTACAGCTTCTTAGCTGCCTTTCTTTGGTTAACAATAAAACAAATATGGTAATGATATCTTTATGGCTGTATTAGATGTTTTTGTGCATGACGTTTACATTTACATCTGCAGGTTGGGTTGGCCTGTTTGTTTCGAGCACAGTTAACATGCACTCAGCTTTGCAATTACCTTTGCCATGGCTTTAAACTTTTTTTCTTAATGCTTAATGTTTACGCTTCATCCAAAGTGTTTCAGCTTTGTAAGAGAGCCAGCTTCCAGGCTAAAGACAGTGAATGCACTACATTTCATAATGTAGAGAGGCTGATCAGAGATTGCTTAAGAGCTTCACTACATCATTTTGCAATCACAGATCTCAGCAATAATTTATACAATCAATTAAAGGACATTATCAAGGGATGATTTGACAACTGTTACCATGCCAACCAGTGAAGTAGACGGAGCCTCACTGTTTAAATGTTGCATGTGGTGATGGATGAAGCAGATTCTGAGGACTCAGACAGATTCACAGATGCCCAAAGGTGCGGAGGGAGTGTGATTTTTAAGCTTGAAATTAATGCCATTTTAACTAGCGAAAGGGTGCTGCTGATAGAATTTTAATGATCTGGTGAACAATGGGCCTGTCTTTTGTGAAGAAATGCAACAGTACATAACTGTAAAACTCTGTACAGAGCTGTAAAGGGAAGCTCCTTTAAAAACCTGATAGAACATGATAGTTAAATGGAAATGAATGATGTTTGTTTGCAGGTGGATTTAATTTATGAAAAAAAAAAAGGTTGCATCAGTAATGCATTTGTGAAGAGCACGTTGATCTGTTAATCAAATGCAACATCACTGAGCTTAATGGACATTTCTTAAACACTCCTGCATAAATATTTAAAATTGTGGTTAGCAAATGGCTTCCGATGCATTGAACTAAAATGTAATTAGAATAGGTCATTAAACGAAGACAACAAAAGCCAATAGTCCATTTCGTGATTACTAAGAGCAACATTCCATAAATTGCAGTTTGTGGTTTCAGTATTTTGAATTAAGTCTTTAAAGTTAGGACAAGGAACAAGGGGGAACTGTGGACTTGGCCTTGTTTTCACATATTATTGCCATGGGGGGGGGGGAATCATTTAAAAATGGAATCCATCAGGATCATCGAAAGCAGCTTCAAAATTTAAATGTTCTATATACATCAATTGTTGTCTCTGGAAGGGGGAGTGAAGAAAAAGAGGGAACAACAGTGCAATTATTGATTAGAAGTTTATGTCCTGTTTAGAAGAAGGACTCAACCAACTGGATTGTCCAGTTTTGATATTTTGGGTATGAAAATCCCATCTGTGTGAAAGAAGAGAGCTTACTCTACAGGTAGGATTGACGTGTGAGGTATTTTGGGGGTTATGTTCAGCTGCCATGAGGCTCAGATAGTTAACCGGATAAAACTATCCAGCTTATTCAGCCTGTTTATTCAGCAGCAAATTTTAGGACAGGTATAATTTATGTGGTCAAAGTTTAGCTGGATAATAAGTTATATGGATAGAATTTAGCTGGATAAGAGCCCCAAATATTCATTTACACCGAACTTCTCAAAGCACTGTACGAGCTAAAACCGGGGGATATGCGCATGACCAGGCCGTGCGCACACTGCATGCATTTTAAAAAAGGTCTGGCCACACACGTACCCCCCAGTACATGTAGAAGTGCCGGCCTGTCTCCAAGGGGCAGGCTGGGGGGCATAGTCTGGGCAGGGAGGGGTGGGGAAGGGACGGCCAGGACAGAGGCCAATAGGCCCTGTCCCGGGGAAGCTTGCACTGGCAGCCGGCCGGCACGCGTAACTTACTTCTGCTCCAAAGGAGCAGGTAAGTTATTAAACAAAAAATATTAGGGTAGGTAGATAGGGGTTAGGGGTTGGGGAGGAGATGGGAAAAGGTAGGAAGGGTAGTTAGGGAACTGGTAAACAGTCGAATCAAGATACTGCGCATATTTAAAAAAAATCCACCCCTGCGCACGAGAGTGGTGCACCTGCATGCACGTGCGCGTGCCGATACAAAATTAGGCGTGCATGTGTGCACGGGCATCAGATTTTATAACATGCGTGTGTTGGATGGCGCATGTTATAAAATTGGCATGTCCATGTGCATGCACTGGGAACAGTGCGCACATGGATGCCCACGCTTATTTTTTAAAATCTACCCCTTAGCCGGATAACTTATGAGTTATCTATCTAAATGCTTCTGCCTATGGACCTCAATGTGTCTTTCAGGCTTCTTCTGACTAGCTATGCATGTAGAAATCCATCAAAGAAAATGCTGCCAGGAAGACAGAGCATCAACTTCTTAATTACCTTTTTTATCTGGATTCTTTTCCAAATGTGCCTACAAGCCTGCCTGAAACCTTCAATGAACAAAATGGACTACATCAATAAACTGTAATCAAGGATGACTGTCAGGCCTCTGTTAGGATCTTAGCTATAAAAGAAATCAGATATCGCTATATGGAGATATCCTGATTTTATATATAATGTTCTTACACTATATTAACATATAAAGAGTTGTATCCTAGATAAACAAATATGTTTTGTTTTGTTTTTTGCAAATGAAAATCATAAGATTATATCTCATGGTTCTGGTTTCCTAAGAAAGTCCAAAGAGCCTGAAAAATTACTTTTATTTAAACAACATATAAATACACACTCATATATATATATATATATATATATGAATACCTGTCTTTCCCTCTCCCACTGGAATTCCTACAAGAGAGTATCCTACAAGAGAGTATAGCCTAGTAAATTAGGCAGTACAAAGTAGAGGAATCATTAAGAACATAAGAAATACCATACTGGATTAAATGAAAGTCCATCATGCCAAGCATCCTGTCTCCAACAGTGGCCACAAGTACCTAGCAGAGTCCAAAAAAGTAGATCAATTTCTTGTTAGTTCCTCTCAAGGCTATCATTGACTTTTCCTAGACTCCCTGGCTAATAATATTTCATAATTTTTTCCTCCTGGACCTTGTACAAACCTCTTTTAAATAGTGCTACACTAGTTACCTATAATAATTCTCTGGCAACAAATTCCACAGGTTTATTGTTTTATTTATTTATGTATTAATTTATTATGTTTTAATTCATGCCTTTTCATTGGTAGCACGAGGCCAGTTACATTCAGGCACAGTTAAGTGAAAAAGTACTTTGAAATATTTGTTATAAATCTGCTGGTTCTTAGTTTCTTTGTGTTTCCCTTTGTTATAGTATTATTTGAGAGGGTAGCCTTCTTTCATTTACCCTTTCCACCTCACTTATGATTTTATAAACTTCTATCATATCCTCTCTCAGCTGTTTCTTTTTCAGACTGAAGACTCCTAAACTGCGTAAGCTTTTCTTTATGGGGAAGGATCTATCCTAATTGCCTAATTTGTCCTGTTTTGGGAAACGCAAAAAAAATGAAGAATAATTTTTCCAAAATTTCGGAAAAATTCGTTTTTCAGGTTCCCCGAAAAAAAAAAAGCCGGAACTGCAGGAATAACGAAATTTCCTGTGGCGGGCCAAAACCGAAGCACATCTCTAATCCCTTTATCATTTTTGTTGTCTTTCTCTGCACCTTTTCTATTTCTGTAGTGTCTTTTTTGAGATAGGGTGACTAGAACTGAACAAAATATTCAAGGTGTGTTCCACTATGTCTTGATACAGAGGCAATATGATAATCCCCTTTTTATTTTCCATTCCTTTTCAGATCATTCCAAATATTCTATTTGCTTTTTTGAACACTGTCCTACACTGAGCTGAGAATTTCAATGTTTTGCCCACAAGAACTCCAAGGTTCTTTCAAGGTCCCACTAGAAGCTGCTGTAATGGGTTATTCCTGCTTGAATATACCTATAAGCAAGCTGTGCAGAAGGGGGAGAATTGAAGCTTTCTTCATTAGATAGCTGCAAGGTGATGGAAGAGCGTACAGGAGAAGCATGTATGGAAGGATAAGTGTTTTAATTTGTCCTGCCTGTTGTGTTCCGCGGCCATGGACGGCCGCGGCCCCCTACCTGATCTGAGTTGGCAGGCTGCCGCATCAGCGTCGGGGAAGCCGTGGGAGTCGGGTGCTTGTTGTTCCTCGTGCACCGGTGCGGGTCTCCCCGGTGGCCGCCAGATTGGGAGCTGTCCCTGCTCCTCCCTCGTGGCGTCGGGCAGCTCTCCTCTGCGGCCGGAAATCCAAGATGGCCGCCGCCATCTTAGGCACGAGGCCGCGCCTCCTTACCTGATTTAAAGGGACCTCGTCCATTTAATTGCCTACACCTGTTTCCTATACACCAAACCAGGGGAAGTATATAAGGAGACTTCCTCTGCTCATTCCTTGACTTGGCAACTTACTTGGTTGTTTGAGTCTGCTTGCTTCGGTGAGTCTTCTTGTGCTTTGGATCCTTGCTTCCTGGTTCCTGTTTCATCTCAGTGATTCCTGGTTTCTGACTTTGGATTGGCAAGCGGTGATTCCTGGTGTGTGACTTTGGATTGGCAAGCGGTGATTCCTGGTGTGTGACTCCGGACTGGCTAGCGGCGATCCCTCGCTGTGTGACCTCAGACTGGTAAGCGACGGCCCTCTGGCACTCGACCTTGGACTTCTGGACCATCATCTCCAAGGGCCCACCTAAGTCCCAGCAGTCCGGGTCCCTACGGGCTCCTCCCCGGGGGACCGCGGCTTCCAGTGGCGAAGCTCCAGTTAGCCCTTGCACTGACCTCATGACTGCTCGACCTCTCAAAGGTCCACCTAAGTCCCAGCGGCCCGGGTCCCTACGGGCTCCTCCCGGGGGGGACCACGGGCTTCCAGTAGCGAAGATCCAGTTGCCAAGGGTCAGCTGGCCCCATCTTCTGCTCCGCCTTGCTTCCCGACGGGGGAAGTGCATTATGCACTTCCACCTGCAGTCAGCCCTTTTTCCCGACGACACTGCCAAGACCACCTTCATTCTCTCTCTCCTCAAAGGGAAGGCCCTAGAGTGGGCTTCCCCCCTGTGGGAATGGGATGACCCCGTTCTGAGTAATTTGAGAGAGTTCTGGGAGCTCTTCCGGATGAGCTTCGGTGATCCCACTCAGGAGGTTTCCGCCGGGCCCAAACTTCTTCAACTACGCCAAGGTTCAAGGACGCTGGCCGAATACGCCATTCATTTCCGGACCCTTTCTTCAGAGCTCGGCTGGGACCCTGACTGCCTACGAACCATCTTCCTTCAGGGGCTTAGCCCCAGAATCAAGGACGAGCTCGCGGGCCGGGAACTACCTAGGTCCTTGAAGCCCTAATCGACCTGGCAGGGCGTATTGATAGGCGCCATCAAGAATGCCACCAAGAGGCCCAAACAACCACAAAAGCCTCAACTCCTTCAAGACGCCCTCAACGCTCGCCTTCTCCCAAATGGGAATTGGGAGCCTCCCGAACATCGGTTGAAGAGCCCATGCAATTGGACCGTGGGAAACTTTCCACACAAGAGCGCCGACGGCGAATTAGGGAAGGACTTTGCTTCTACTGTGGCGCGGCAGGAAACTCACGGGCCTAGGACCTGAAGGAGGTCTCTTCATGAGCCTAACCTCACCTGCACCTCCACTAACCCTACCAGTGGCACTAACGTCCGCGGACGGTGAGTTCCACACGTTAGCTCTGGTAGACTCCGGGACCGGCGGCAATTTTATTATGAAGAGTCTGGTGGAACACTTGAAAATTCCACAGCTCCATGTTCCAGCTCCACTGGTCATCTCTTCGATTCAAGGCAAGCCCCTCCCGGGACAAGTGTCACATATCACGGAACCCGTCCGGTTGAGGGTTGGGCTCCTTTACCGCGAGCAGATGCCCTTCCACATCCTGGAGCATTCCATACACCCTGTGGTCCTGGGACTTCCTTGGCTGCAAGAACACTGTCCCCAGTTCGACTGGAGAACTTTACAGTTAGCCCAATGAGGGCCAGATTGCCATGACAACTGCCTTCAACTGGTAGTTCCAGTTCAATGCTCCATCACTCTTGCCAGTCCCCAAGGCCTGCCAGCCTCCTACGCCATGTACGCAGACATCTTTTCCAAGCGAAAGGCTGAGACACTTCCACCTCACCAGCCATTCGATTGTGCCATCAACCTCCTCCCTGGCACGGAACCTCCTCGGGGGCACACCTATGCCCTTTTGCCTGTGGAGACACAATCCATGTCCCAATATATTAAAGAGAATCTGGAGAGGGGCTTCATTCGCAAGTCAACATCCCCAGCGGGGCCTGGGCTCTTCTTCATTGCGAAAAAGGATGGAACCCTTCGCCCTTGCATCGAGCAGGACCTGAACGCCATAACGTTCAAGGACCGGTACCGCTTGCCCCTCATCTCTGAGCTCTTCGATCGTCTGCAAGGTGCAAAAATCTTTACCAAGTTGGATCTCCGAGGGGCCTATAATCTAATCCGCATTAAGGAGGGAGACAAATGGAAAATGGCCTTCAATACCCGAGACGGCCATTACGAGTACCTTGTGATGCCGTTCGGGCTCTGTAATGCCCCAGCAGTGTTTCAGAACAACATGAATGAAATACTCCGCGACCTCTTGTATCGATGTGTGGTCGTGTACCTTGACGACATTTTGATTTTCTCTGATTCCCTTGCCACTCACCGTCAGCACGTTGTCCAGGTACTTCAATGTTTAAGAGAAAACAGACTTTATGCCAAACTAGAAAAGTGTCTCTTCGAGCAGGAGTCCCTCGGTGTGTAACCTCAGACTGGTAAGCGACGACCCTCTGGCACTCGACCTTGGACTTCTTCTGGACTATCATCTCCAAGGGCCCACCTAAGTCCTAGCGGTCCGGGTCCCTATGGGCTCCTCCTGGAAGGACCACGGGCTTCCAGTGGCGAAGATCCAGTTGGCTTCTCCGATGTCATGACTCTTCGCTTTCTCCACAGTCACCTCAGTCTTCAGTGCCAAGGGTCAGCCGGTCCCATCTTCTGCTTCGCCTCGCCTCCCGATGGGGGAACCTAAGGATCCACCTCCTAAGGTATACCATCCTCCCGTCGGTCCAAGGGTTCACAAGCCTGATCATAACACTGCCCATTTGCCCAAGGTTAATGGGGCTATGGCACCTGTGGTCCATCCCATTCTGACTCCTATGGCAGCAGCAGCAGCAGTAACTTTCTGATTCCCCACCCAAGCAGAGCAATAGCAGCAGCTTAGTGGTGTCTCTAGAAAGAAGTATTTGGGGAGGTGACGAGGAGGCAAGTTTGGAGGGGAATAAGCCAAATTGACATTTCCACACATCTTACCCACCCCCACAGCAGGGTCCCCTGCCTTTAAACTGGCTAAAAAAAGATAATACAAGAAGAAGTCGTAAGATCCTAATAAAGAAATAAAGAAAATCCTGGACAATTTCCACCTGTTTCCTAGTAGACTTTATACCAGTTCTCAGAGGGGAAGTATGAGCATATTTCCCCTTTGAAAATTGCCTAGAGAAAAAGTACTCACAAAGATTTGCACCTCCTTTTTTCTGCAGATACATTTTCCATGCAAACCAAATGCATAAATGTAAAATTATAAAATTATCGTGGCTATAACTATGCATATTGTTGAGCTACATGTTGGGCAATTTTCAGACAGATACTGCCATTAACCCAGTAAATTGCTTTTAAAAATTTTCCTCCATAGGACTAAGCCCAAAGTGATGGGCTTTATAACTTATAACAAGATATAATTTGACTGGTTGCCTAATTCTCTCAAGATTTAATATAAAATTGGATACTCAAATTTAAAGCCTTTCATTGGAGACATCTACTTATTCTTTTACTCCCTAATCTTCCAATATGTGCTCTTCGCTCCTCCCAGGAACTATTAAGGATTCCCACAAATAAGGACATTTATTGAGAGATTATTAGCAAATCATCTTTTGCTTATGTAGGCCTAGTTTTTTTTTGAAACTTTCTTCCACTGTCAAGATGCCTTGAGAATTTTTTTTCAATTTCATAAGAATCATAAAACTTTTTTTTTTATAAAAACTTTTCATACTTGATGATATTGATATTTTTTTTATGTTTGTCTTATTTTGATCTTGTGTAGATATATATTATTGTTATTTATATTTTATTTACATTGTAATGCTATGTCAGGTAAATTTTAAAAGGAGCACGCTTGCATCCATAAACAAGCATATTGGGCACGTGAGAAAAAATAAACAATTTTATATCGTGTGTGCAAGTACACCTATATGATTTAAAATATCTCTACTGTGTAGAACCTTTACACATGAGAGAGAAAGAGAGAGAGATAGAGAACACTTCTGTTAGACAGACAATCTGACACTCTATATATCTCCCACTATAAGAGGGGCACTTTCAACTCAGGGTGGGGATTTTTTTTTGGGGGGGAGGGCAATGTTACAACGGGCTACAGGCCCTTGCACCCTAAGAAGACTGATGTAGCACTGCCCCCCCCCCCCCAACTCACCCTGAGTTGAAAGTGCCCCTCTTTCAGTGGGAGGTATATAGAGAGTTAGATTGTTTCTTTAAAGGATCTCTCTCTCTCTCTCGCACTCTCTCTCTCTCTCTTCCACCACCCCTCCCCCCAGGAATCAGCATTCCTCTGGCCCAAAATCTCCAAGACTTTCACCTAATTAGGATCAAGTTATGCAGGTAGCATGTTGCTATGTTCAACCTTGCAAAATTCAGGGGTTATGCACATAAGTCTTGGCCTCACCCTGGAACACCCCTTTTCTTCTTCCTTATTCTAGACACGTGCACAGGTATGTATGCACATACTTCCCAGCTTCTTAAAATTTGTGTTGTTTGCATGCCGTCCACGGCACATGTAAGGGGCCATTTTTGTGCAAGCAAAGCTTTTAAAATCTACCTGTGTGTACATTGTAATGCTATGAATATGCTGTTAATATTTTATTTTCCATAATTTTGTAAAATTTCTGTTTTAATGTGCTTTGTCTTTTATTTTATTTTATATCATACAATTGTAAATCAGCTTGATTGTATTGAATAAAGGCGATAAATTAAGTAAAATTAACTAATTCACTCTCTGTCATCTTCCTATCACTTTCCTATCACATCACCTTCATCCTCTTCACATAAGAACATAAAAACATAAGAAAATACCATACTGGGTCAGACCAAGGGTCCATCAAGCCCAGCATCCTATTTCCAACAGTGGCCAATCCAGGCCATAAGAACCTGGCAAGTACCCAAAAACTAAGTCTATTCCATGTTACCATTGCTAATGGCAGTGGCTATTTTCTAAGTGAACTTAATAGCAGGTAATGGACTTCTCCTCCAAGAACTTATCCAATCCTTTTTTAAACACAGCTATACTAACTGCACTAACCACATCCTCTGGCAACAAATTCCAGAGTTTAATTGTGCGTTGAGTAAAAATGAACTTTCTCTGAATAGTTTTAAATGTGCCCCATGCTGACTTCATGGAGTGCCCCCTAGTCTTTTTACTATCCGAAAGAGTAAATAACTGATTCACATCTACCCGTTCTAGACCTCTCATGATTTTAAACATCTCTATCATATCCCCCCTCAGCCGTCTCTTCTCCAAGCTGAAAAGTCCTAACCTCTTTAGTCTTTCCTCATAGGGGAGCTGTTCCATTCCCCTTATCATTTTGTGATTCACCTGCATATGCATACATCATCCTTAACTTTACCTGCTCATCTTAAGATGAATTTTAAAAGAAGTACGAGCATAAAAATCATATGTGTGCACAAATAGGGCCAGTTGCATAAGTGCTATTTTATAAACTTCAAACATACACGCACAAGTAATGGTGCATGAATACATTTGCTTACACAAAATAGAGGTAGGCTGGGGCGAACCAGGGGCATTCAAGGGCAGGGCCAACATTTACACATATAGGATGCTATTTTATAACCTGTCAAAGCGATGCATGTATGGCTGTTACCTGCAAAAATTTACATCTACTAATTATCTGGTATAAGTCAGTATAGAATTCTTTATAGCCAAATACTGAGTGAGTGAGTGGTCTGGGTTAACTGGGAGAGTGAAGGCTGAAGAGCCGGGGGGGGGGGGGGGGGATCTTGATGACCTAGAGATATACAGGGAAAACTGGTGGACTAATTGGTAATGTTGGGAACGATGAGAGCATGAGACCCTCTTGTCACAGCACACCTGACACAACCTTATAGGGAGGCCGTAAGTTTTGTGCCGATGGCGGGTGAGCATATCCAGGCATAGGCCAGACTGAGAGGTGGAAATGGAGCTGAAGACTTGGAACCAAAACAAACCAGGAACTAGGAAACCTGGGATAGGCCTCAGGCCACTCTGGAAGCACTTTCAGATTGACCGTTTTGAAATGGCTTGAGCAATGACAAACGACTGAAGATGTATTAATTATTTATTTATTTATTTTTTATTTTTATATACCGAAGTTCCTGTATGAAATACAAATCACTCCAGTTTACAAGGAACAGAAAATCGCCCAGGGCTTTACATAAGCGCCTAAAGGCTTTACATAAAACAATTGATCAGTATGTTACCATAAAAACAATAACAATAAAACAGCAAAATCGCCCAGGGCTTTACATTTATGCCCAAGGCTATATATAGAACAAAATAAATTAAACAGTAACTCACAACCAGTTTTACATGAGAACAATTGAACAATGTAGTGGAAAGGAAGCATATGGTAGGATGAAAGTTATGAAGTACAAGCTAGATTAATGCATTAAAGGGAGTGATTGCCTAAAGGTTGAATTATGTGTCCGGGAAAGCCTGGCGGAAGAGCCAGGTTTTTAGCTTTTTTTAAAACTCCGGTAAGCTTGGTTCAAGTCGTAGGTCTGGGGGGAGTGTATTCCATTGGTGAGGTCCTGCAGTAGATAGTGCTCGCTTCCTTAGTGATGATTTTGCAGGTGGGGCATATAGTGTGCCTTTGTAAGCACTTCTGATGGGTCTGGTAGAAGTATGCAGTCGAAGTTGTGTCTTTAACGTGATGGGAGAAGTGTTGTGAATCGTTTTATGAATGATAGTGAGAACTTTGAAGAGGATCCTGTATTTGATGGGTAGCCAGTGTAGGTTGCAGAGAATGAGGGTGATATGTTCTCTTTTGTTGGTGTTTGTGAGGATTCTGGCGGCGGCGTTCTGGACCATCTGAAAGGGTTTCATAGTGTTGGTGGGGAGTCCGAGTAGGAGAGAGTTGCAATAGTTGATCTTTGTTAGGACGATGGATTGTAAGACTAGGTGGAAGTCATTGAACTGAAGGAGAGGTTTTAGCTTTTTTAGAACTTGCAGTTTGTAGAAGCAGTCTTTTGTAGTGGTGTGTATAAATTTTTTAAGGTTTAGTTGGTTGTCCAGCCATGCTCCTAGATCCCTGACGTCCGGCGAGAAGTTAATGTTTAAGCTTGTGGTTTGAGCAGAGCTTGTCGGGTTGTTAAGGGAGTCGTGGGAGATAAAGAGCATCTCCGTTTTGTTATCATTTAGCACTAAGTTGAGGCTGGAGAGTAGGTGTTTTATTGGGTGAAGGCAGTCATTCCAGAAGGTAATAGTTTTTTGAAGTGACTCTGTGATCGGGATGAGAATCTGTATGTATCCGCATAAATGGGCAATTTTCTCAGTGGAAGGGAGTGGACAGTGGAGTGCCTCAGGGATCTGTATTGGGACCCTTACTGTTCAATATATTTATAAATGATCTGGAAAGAAATACGACGAGTGAGATAATCAAATTTACAGATGACACAAAATTGTTCAGAGTAGTTAAATCACAAGCAGATTGTGATAAATTGCAGGAAGACCTTGTGAGACTGGAAAATTGGGCATCCAAATGGCAGATGAAATTTAATGTGGATAAGTGCAAGGTGATGCATATAGGGAAAAATAACCCATGCTATAATTACACAATGTTGGGTTCCATATTAGGTGCTACAACCCAAGAAAGAGATCTAGGTGTCATAGTGGATAACACATTGAAACCGTCGATGCAGTGTGCTGCGGCAGTCAAAAAAGCAAACAGAATGTTGGGAATTATTAGAAAAGGAATGGTGAATAAAACGGAAAATGTCATAATGCCTCTGTATCGCTCCATGGTGAGACCGCACCTTGAATACTGTGTACAATTCTGGTCGCCGCATCTCAAAAAAGATATAATTGCGATGGAGAAGGTACAGAGAAGGGCTACCAAAATGATAAGGGGAATGGAACAACTCCCTTATGAGGAAAGACTAAAGAGGTTAGGACTTTTCAGTTTGGAGAAGAGACGACTGAGGGGGGATATGATAGAGGTGTTTAAAATCATGAGAGGTCTAGAATGGGTAGATGTGAATCAGTTATTTACTCTTTCGGATAGTAGAAAGACTAGGGGGAACTCCATGAAGTTAGCAGGGGGCACATTTAAAACTAATCGGAGAAAGTTCTTTTTTACTCAACGCACAATTAAACTCTGGAATTTGTTGCCAGAGAATGTGGTTAGTGCAGTTAGTATAGCTGTGTTTAAAAAAGGATTGGATAAGTTCTTGGAGGAGAAGTCCATTACCTGCTATTAAGTTCACTTAGAGAATAGCCACTGCCATTAGCAATGGTTACATGGAATAGACTTAGTTTTTGGGTACTTGCCAGGTTCTTATGGCCTGGATTGGCCACTTTTGGAAACAGGATGCTGGGCTTGATGGACCCTTGGTCTGACCCAGTATGGCATTTTCTTATGTTCTTATGTTTTTATAGAGGTAATGAGTGAGCTTGAGGTTTGAGAGTAGTTGGCAAAGTGGTAGGAGGTAGATATTGAAAAGCGTGGGTGAAAGTGAGGAGCCTTGAGGGACTCCCTGGTCCGTTAAGACTGGATGAGATTCCTTATTATTTATCCTAACTTTATAGAACCTGTTGCTCAGGAAGGACTTAAACCAGCTGAGTGCTGAACCTTTGATGCCTATGTTAGCTAGTTGGTCTATGAGAATTGTGTGATTTACCGTATCAAAAGCTGCGGATAAATCTAGAAGCACCTGTAGGTAAGATTGTTTTTTCTCCAGGTTTAAGAGGATTGAGTCCATTAGTGAAAGGAGGAGGGACTCGGTGTTTAGAGTTTTACGAAAGCCGTACTGAGATGTATGTTGTGATCTTCGAGGTATTCTGAAAGTTGCTTAACTGTTTTTTCCATCAGTTTTGCTATCATAGGTAAATTTGCGATAGGCCAGAAGTTTGCTGGGTCTGTAGTAGAGGCATTTGGTTTTTTTAGAAGAGGTTTAAGAATTTCTAATTTTAACTGGTTGGGTACTATGCCTTGAGCTAAAGAGGTGTTAATGATTTCCGCTAGTGGATTTGCGATGATGTTCGGGATTGGATGAGCAGGTTTGTCGGTAATGGGTCTGATGGATGGGAGGATGGTTTGAGTTTCTTAAGTGTATTTTCGATCTCAAGGGTGGAGGTGGGTCCGAAGGACTCTAGACTAAAATTTTTTTGAGGCTTGTTTGTGAGGTGGAGTTTTGGTGTAAGGCTGTGGGTTGTGAAGGAGCGGGTAAGATTGGAGATTTTTGACTTGAAGTATATGGCAAGATCATTGGCTCTGTTGAGTGCTAGGTGGTCTGGAATGGAAGGAGGTGATGGTTTGGTAAGTGATGAGACGTAAGAGAAGAGAGCCTTTGAGTCAAAGATGAAGTTGTGGATTTTTTTTGCGTAGAAATCTTTCTTGGTTTTGTGGATGGCGTTCCTGTAAGTATTGAGAAGGGTTTATAGGCAGGATGTGACGAAGTGGATGGGTTTTTCCTCCAGCTTTGTTCTTTATTTCTTAGATTTTGTTTTAGGGATTTAAGTTCAGGGGTAAACCAAGGTTTTCTGTTGTCAAGTGCAGGTTGTATTACTTTAGTGGTAGTTGGGCAGATTTGGTCTGCAATTTTATTGGAGAGATTGATCCATGAGGTGGTGGCTGTGGTTGCGTCTGTGAGGTCCAGCTGGTTTAGTTCTTTGGAGATCTGTTCGCTGAGTAAGTCCAGTGGACACGGTTTCCTGAAATGGATGGTGGTTTCGGTGGAGGTTTGAAGTGGGAGGTTTTTTATCTTAAGGGTCGTGTGAATGACTCTGTGGTCTGACCTGGTGAGCAGGAGGGCTTTGAGTAGATGAAAAAGCTGTCATTAATGAAAATGAGATCCAATGTATGTCCTGCCTTGTGTGTGGGGCCGTTGACAATTTGTGTGAAACCCAAGTGGCAGCGTGATGAGAGTACTATTTCACAGTTGGTGGATTGTGGATAGGCGTCAACATGCAAGTTAAAGTCTCCCAGGATTATGGCTGGTTTGTCTACGTTAATGTATTTAGTAGGGATGTGAATCGTTTTAGGACGATTAAAATTATCGTCCGATAATTTTAATATCGTCTTAAACCGTTATGGAACACAATACAATAGAGATTCTAACGATTTATCGTTATAAATCGTTAGAATCGTGAGCCGGCACACTAAAACCCCCTAAAACCCACCCCCGACCCTTTAAATTAAATCCCCCACCCTCCCGAACCCCCCCCAAATGACTTAAATAACCTGCGGGTCCAGCGGCGGTCCGGAACGGCAGCGGTCCGGAACGGGCTCCTGCTACTGAATCTTGTTGTCTTCAGCCGGCGCCATTTTCCAAAATGGCGCCGAAAAATGGCGGCGGCCATAGACGACTGCAGGAGGTCGTTCAGCGAGGCGCCGGAACCCTCGCTGAACGACCTCCTGCAGTCGATCTCCTGCCGGTGCCATTTTCCGTACGAAAACGATTCGCGGCGGGAAATCGCTCCCTGACCCCCGCTGGACCTCCAGGAACTTTTGGCCAGCTTGGGGGGGGCCTCCTGACCCCCACAAGACTTGCCAAAAGTCCAGTGGGGGTCCGGAAGGACCTCCTGCCGTCCAATCGTGTTCGTCTATGGCCGCCGCCATTTTTTGGCGCCATTTTGGAAAATGGCGCCGGCTGAAGACAACAAGATTCAGTAGCAGGAGCCCGTTCCGGACCGCTGCCGTTCCGGACCGCCACTGGACCCGCAGGTTATTTAAGTCATTTGGGGGGGGTTCGGGAGGGGGGGGATTTAATTTAAAGGGTCGGGGGTGGGTTTTAGGGGGTTTTAATGTGCCGGTTTTGCGATTTTACGTTTTTTCGATTTTTCACGATTTTTCACGATTTTTCATGATATTTTACCCCCCCAAACGGCAACAATACGATTCCCTCCCCCTCCCAGCCGAAATCGATCGTTAAGACGATCGAGGACACGATTCACATCTCTAGTATTTAGTGATAAGCTTGATCAGAGGAGAGGGGTCTGAATCTAAAGTTCCTGGTGGAGCGTAGATGAGGCATATTTGTAGTTTTTCAGATTTGAAGAAGGAGAATTCGAGTTTAGTTGTGGAGTCTGTATGTTGAAGGGTTAGGCCTAATCCCTTTTTGGCAGCTAGGAGGAGCCCTCCTCCTCTTTTCTTGGGTCGGGGGACTGAGATGAGGTCTTAGGCTTGTATTGGAAGCTGGTTCATCAGTACTATGTCTGTAGGTTTCAACCAAGTCTCCGTGATTGCACAGATGTCTGGGTTAACTTCTATAAGGTAGTTATTGAGGGTGTGCATTTTTTTTGGAGAGCGACTGAGCATTGAGTAGAGTTAGCATGAATAGTGAGAGGCCCAGGAGCAGAGTATTTATTTATTTTATTTATTTATGTTTTTTATATACCGATCTTACATTATATGCAAATCAAATTGGTTTACAGAGAACATGGAGTAAATGGAGTTATCATAATTGGGATTAGCCTTTGTTGTCGAGCAATGTGATAAGAAGCAGGTTTTAGGTGTGTTCTTAATTTATTCCGGATTGTGGGTATAGCGAAAAGGTGCATCTTTGTGATGAGGTCGAGAGGAATATAATGCAAGGGCAAGGAGATATTATGAGGGGAAGGAAAGATCCTTTTGATGTTTAAGGCAGAGGGGCTGTTTTGTATTGAATGAAGTAGGCCAAGACCTGGGGTTTTAAGTCTGAGGCCTTAATCAAAATCAAAATCTCAGTCTGAGTCTTGGTCTTGGTCTTTCTTACCAAGTTGGAGGTGAAGATGCTGAAGTCTGAGGAAAATGCATAGGAACTGAAGACATAGAACTCTGAGGCTAGAGATTGAAGATACTGGTTGAAGAAGCTGAAGACTAAAGATACAGTACACTGAGACTGAAGTCTGAAGACAAAGAGTCCAGCAAGATGAGGACAAGGATGGACTGCAGTCTTGAACAAGCTCTCCAAAGACCAGGAACAGGAACTCAGAATTAGGAATTCAGGAACTCAGAACTCTGGAACTCAGAACAAGACTTTTAAAAACCATGGAGGTGACTGTCTAGAACCAGCGACAAAGGTGAAGACAGGACCACAGACCAGGAACAGGACTCAGGAACTCAGGAAGAGTACTCTGAAGGCTTGGAGTAGGACTCAGAACTCAGGACTGAAAACACCAGATGAAGACCATGGAACAGGACTCAGAAGATTTGGATAGGATTCTGAAGACAGCAGGAATGCAACCAGGACCTGAAACTGGGACAAGACGACAAGACCACAGGAAACAAGAGACCACAGCAACCTTGTAAAGGCAATGTGGATGTGTTTGAAGAGGTCTTTTATAGGGAGGCAATGACATCATCCAAGAGCGCCGCACGCTTTTCCCACTGTGGCCTTTTAAAAAGGCAGAGAGATGCATGCATGCACACCTAGAGGAAAGTGCAATGGAGGAATGTTGGTGGTGTTCAGCTGCATGGATAACCAGCGGCATCTCTCCTGCCACGAAAGTAACTGCAAGGGTCAGGCGGTGACAGCGGTATTTGTTGTCATAGATGTCCCATGGCAACTTCTCCAGCAAAGGGAGGTGGCAGCACGGATCCGGCAGCATTGGGGTGAGTGAGCCACTCTTAAACCTAACCCATGAGTGGTGATTGTAACAGGCAGGCTGTAAGGTCTGTGCTGATGGCAGGAAAGTGTATCCAGACATGGGCCTGACTGAGAGGCGGAAGTGGAGTTGAAGACTTGGAACCAGAATGAACCAGAAACTAAGAAACCCCGGATGAGAACCAGAGCCCTTGCTTGTCCTGCCACTCCAGAAGCCCTTTTGGACTGAACATTTAGGAATGGCTTGAGCGTAGACAAAGGACTGAAGATGCTGAAGGCTGAGAACTATACACAGGAACAGAAGACACAGAACTCTGAGACTGAAGATGCTGGTCGCAGAAGCTGAAGATGAAAGATGCAAAACACAGAGGCTGAAGACTGAAGAAAAAGAGTCCAGGCAAGATGATGACAAGGATTTATCTTCTCCCTCTGTGTCAGCTCCTTGCCAAACTTAATCTAACACACTATGTTTATGCGGACGACGTCCAAATCCTCATTCTGATTTAAGATTCATTGCAAAATACCCTACAATTCTGGAATTCTTGTCTTCTATCTATCAATAACCTACTAGCAAATCTCAATTTGATACTCAACTCCAACAAGACAGAGTTCCTTCTCATCACTCCAGATGGCAACCACACTTTATCCAACGCACACACATTAGCTCCTCCAGCCTTTTCCCTACAGGTCAGAAATCTTGGGGTCACCATGGATAATCTGCTGAACTACAAAAATTTCATCAATAACACCGTAAAAGAATGTTTCTTTAAACTTCAAGTATTAAAGAGGCTAAGACCCCTCCTACACTTCCAAGATTTCAGATATGTACTTCAAGTAATCATATTCTCGAAAATAGATTACTGCAACTCGTTGCTGCTTGGTCTACCTGCAAACACTTTGAAACCCTTACAAATGTTACAAAATGCCACAGCGAGGATTCTAACTAAATCTAACAAAAGGGACCACATAACTCCCATATTAAAGAACCTACACTGGCTCCCAGTCAAATAAAGAATCATTTACAAAACCCTATCAATCATCCACAAAGTCATCAATAACACTACCCCAATTGATCTTATGATCCCTTTACAGCCTCACACTACCTCCCGACCAATGAGACTAGCTCAGAGAGGCACTCTACAGGCCCATCCTCTCAAAACAACACTAAGTAGAAGAGCTCTTTCCATCGCTGGCCCTAAACTTTGGAACTCACTCCCACCTGACCTCAGACTTGAACAAAGAACACCCACCTTTAAAAAAAGACTTAAGACCTGGTTGTTCAACCAAGCATTTTCCTAACCCAATTACCATAGTCTGGTGAACATCATGACGGTTGGCTATAGGCCCCCCAAAATCAGTCCCAGCTATTATATTCACTGTTCTTCAAAAGATTTTGTATTTAAATTGTATTCTCCTTGTTTATTGCAAGATTTTATTTTATTTTATATTTTTTCCAAGTTTCAATTCACCTTGTTCATTGTAAGACATTATTCTATATACCATCATTTAAACTGTTGTAATATAAACCGAAGTGATTAGTAACTCTGTTACTGGAACTTTGGTATATAAAACTGTTAAATAATAATAATAATAACCAGGACCTGGAACAGGGACAAGACGATGAGACCACAAGAAACAGAAGGCCTCAAGAGATCTTGTGAAGGCAAAGTGGAAGTGTTTAAAAAGCCCTTTTATAGGGTGGCAGGTGATGATATCATCCAAGGGCACTGCAGACATTTCCCTCTGTGGGCCCTTTAAAAGAAGCAGGGACACATGTGCACCTAGAGAACAGTGCAATGGAAGAACGTCAGCGGTATTCAGCCACATCGGGGACCGGCGGCATCTCTTCTGCCATGGAAGAAGTTGTAAGGCTCAGGCAGCAATGGCGGCATTCAGTCACATGGATAACCCAAGGCAAATTCTCCTGCTGTGGGAGGTGGCAGCACAGGTCCAGCGGTATCAGGATGAGTGAGCCACTCATGGCCTTAACCCGTGAGCAGTGATTGTAACAGGTAAAGCTGGTGATTTCCTTCAAATACAAAAGTTATAAAATTTGATAATTTACATGCATAAAAGCCAACAAGTGCTAAGAAAAATACACAAGTACAATTTCCTCAAGTAAATGATTAAAATTAGAAGCACAAATACGCATGCATAGCAGATGTCTGCCACTTAACTGGATAAATTTTGATTTATCTGGCTAAGTGGCAGCCGGTAAATGCAGCCAGATGCTCAGCCACTGCCACTTAGCCGAATAAATCCTTACTTATCTAGCTAAGTGGTGAAGAATATCGACCTCGTGGAGGGTAATTTTCAAAGGCATTTCTGTGGCTAAAGCATTGCTTTACTCCCTAAAATGGCTTTTTATAGAATTACCCACCCTATATTAAGGTAAACTTGCACATGTACTGCCTTTTTGCATGTACATTTGACTAGACTGAGCGAAGGCATTCCCAAGGGCATAGTTGAGGCAGGGTTTGGACTTCCGTGCAGACTTTTGGATTTTCTCTGAAATTTTCAGCACATATAATAGCCCACCTCTAAACCACCCTTTTTTTTTCCTTGTTAACATTTATACATGACACTGCAAGTACTCTTGAGGTTTATAAAATAGGATATGTGCACATACACTATGCTAATTTTATGTGTGCATTCCTCACCTAACTCTTTGAAAATTATCTCCATAGTAGATAGCAGTAATTAATATATGAGATCACTAATAACTGCATTACTATTTAGATGCTGGTTTTTCAAAACAGGGTTTTAACTGGCAGACTAGTCTCATTTTAGAAAAAGCTAGTTTAGAAGTCATTACAATATAATGTTCCATATTCAGTGCTGAGTCGAGTCAGATTTCCAAGCACCTTCCTCATTCCAAATTCACCAAACACTCATTTTCCTCTCCTACTGTTACCTCTGCATTCTTCTATCAGCCTGTATAGGCCACCCTCTTCTGACTGTGCCAAACCATGTGGACCACTTCCCCTTCCATTGTCTTCCAGCTTGCATGTCTTCTGACTCGTGCAGATGCAATGACCACCCCTACTGGCCCCCAACAGACAAATAACACCTCAAGTATATTATATGAACTGTATATATATATAGAGAGAGAGAGAGAGAGAGAGAGAAAGCGTGAGAGAGAGATACACAATAAATGTTATAAACCTCAATGATTGCCTGTATTTATTTATATGTATTGGGAAAAAAGAGGAGAAATATCAAGGAGATTATGCTGCTGAACAGTAGGTCAGGCATGAACTGTAATCAGTTTGTCTGGGAGAAGATTCTATCCTGCTCTGATCAGGTGTCATACAAATAAATACATTAATATGAAAGAACCCCACAACAGTTGTTATAAAGCATATCAGCGATTGTTTGCTTTAATTTGTATACATGTAAAAAAAACAAACAGCAGAATCATAAGAAGCCAGCTGTGCCATTAAACAGTAGCGTAGACACGAAATGTAATTATTTAGCACCCAAAAATCTTTAGTGGAAATTTTATTTTTCTACAAAAGTAGATTTTAAAAAACTGCAACCCAAGAATGACCATTGTTTCAGATAGTAAAACACTTTTCTGTCTCAGAGGTTCAAGCAATAATTACTTACCCCTCTACCTTTCAACACACCTGCAGCTCATACAGAGGTTAATTTTGTAATGTGGCCAGTAACTTATGCGGTTAATATGTGCTGACATTACAACGTTTTTCAAAGGGAACATATGTGTGCATGCTTGCTTTTAAAACTACTCCACTGAAAAAAGTATCTGCATAATTTATATCTTACTATCCAGAGTGATTAAACTTTCCATGGAAACTCATGAACATATTTTTTTAAATTAAAAAGCAGATGCCTAGGTGAAAACCCTGCTCCAACCCTGAGAATGCCGCCACATAAAGTTTATTTGCACATTGAGCAAGACATTTTGCATATCCCCATTTCTGCATATAAAATAAGGTTCTGCGAGCGAAAATTGTCCCTACAAAGCATTGCATGGACTGGAAGAGCAGCTAAAGTGGTAAGAGAATCAAGAAGCTCTTGGCAGCATTTCAGACACTCTTTAAGAGTGTCTGAAATGCTGCCAAATGTGATCACATGGAGAGGAACGAGAAATCAATCTAGCTGCAGAATTCTGGATT
Organism: Rhinatrema bivittatum; assembly: GCF_901001135.1. NCBI lineage: Eukaryota > Metazoa > Chordata > Amphibia > Gymnophiona > Rhinatrematidae > Rhinatrema > Rhinatrema bivittatum. The sequence goes on from NC_042616.1 coordinate 701,414,188, forward strand.
AACTGCAGAGCTCAAAGATTGGTGTCAGCAGACCTAAAAACAAGGTGTTGCAGTAGTCCACTTATGATAAGATGAAAGACTGGGTCATGGTACAAAAATCATGAATGGGTAGGATAGACTTCAGAAACGTTGAGTCTAGAGTTTAAAGTAAGCAGAGTGAACCACCAAATTAATGTGTGGATGCATAAATAGTAGGGATGTGCAGAGCAAAAGTTTATGTTCATAAGTCCATAAGTCGAAAGGGGGTCCCATTTGCGGACAATATGGACATATGGAGAATTCCATAAGTTGAGTCAATGTCCATACGTGCAAATAAAAATTTAAACCCCTCACCCTCCTTAATCCCCCCCCCCCCAAGACTTACCAAAACTCCCTGGTGGTACAGCAGGGAGTCAGGACGCCATTTCTGACCTCCTGTGCGAGGAGCACGTGACGCCGCATCACGTCAGAGTGACGCGGCGTCACGTGATTCCCCGCGCGATCGCTCCGGGGGACCCTCGTTGCACCCAAAAGGAACTTTTGGCCAGCTTCGGGGGCCAAAAGTTCCTTTTGGGTGCAACGAGGGTCCCCCGGAGCGATCGCGCGGGGAATCACGTGACGCCGCGTCACTCTGACGTGATGCGGCGTCACGTGCTCCTCGCAAAGGAGGTCAGAAATGGCGTCCTGACTCCCTGCTGTACCACCAGGGAGTTTTGGTAAGTCTTGGGGGGGGGGGGATTAAGGAGGGTGAGGGGTTTAAATTTTTATTTGCACGTATGGACATTGACTCAACTTATGGAATTCTCCATATGTCCATATTGACCGCAAATGGGACCCCCTTTCGACTTATGGACTTATGAACATAAACTTTTGCTCTGCACATCCCTACTATTTATGCATCCACACATTAATTTGGTGGTTCACTCTGCTTACTTTAAACTCTAGACTCAACGTTTCTGAAGTCTATCCTACCCATTCATGATTTTTGTACCATGACCCAGTCTTTCATCTTATCATAAGTGGACTACTGCAACACCTTGTTTTTAGGTCTGCTGACACCAATCTTTGAGCTCTGCAGTTAATCCAGAATTCTGCAGCTAGATTGATTTCTCGTTCCTCTCCATGTGATCACATTTCCAGGATCCTTGAAATCTTACACTGGCTCCCAATTGTCTGTCAAGTGAAATTGAAAGTTCTAACCATGGTCTTTAAAGTCCTACATGGACTTTTACCACTCAGTATTCAATATTCTCTTTGACAATACATTCCAGGTTGTCAACTATTCTTATCAGCTGTTATTAGATATCCCTACCTCAAAACAAGTATAATTTAATCTTCATGACAGAATTTTTGGTATAGCAGGTCCAAGCTTATGGAACAAATTACCCATGACAATCAGATCAGAAAATGACATGCTTCATTTTCAGAAGTAGCTCAACACTTATCTTTTCTCCCAAGTTTTTCCAGGTTACTGAAGACTAGAATCTGGCATGGTCCGGGAACAAGGTATTGTGTGTTCTTTTTAGTAGATTCACTGCAGATTTATTATGGGTTTCTATGCTGCTTTACCTATTGTTTGGAATCTACCTTTGTAATGTTTAATTTGTTTGTGTCCTGTACTTTATTGATTGTATTTTGTCAATTTAATTACATGTGTTTATTGTTATCTGCTAAGATTTTCAGATTGGTGGACTACAAATCTTTTAAATAAATAAATAAATTATGCCAAATAATTAGGAAATAAAACAAATCACGTGTCTGATTTATTTGTTGAGAGGGAGGTAGACTTTGCATTTCGTGACAGAAACATGGTTTATGGAGGAAACATTTTTAACACTTTCTCTTCTGCAGGTTATAAGATCTTTTCTCAAAATAAGAGAGTGGTGATGAAGGGGAGGAGTCACTCTTATAGCTAGAGGTGAATAAATTATTCAACAGTTGGGGTTACATGATCTGATAAATTGTGAATATTGTTACTAGGGATGTGCAATCATTTTTTGACAATTAGGAAATTCGTTCGATATTTCCTAAATCATCATGGATCGGGAATCCGATAAAACGATTGCATTTTCCCTGAATTTTCGTAAAAAAAAAATCATTTTTCGGTTTAGTGTGCGCTAACAGGAGTTAGCGTGCACTAACAAAAATAACAAAAAACTAACGTTTTTTTGTTAGTGCACGCTAACAGAAGGACCATTCAGAGGCCACCATTGCGTTGGTGGTCTCAAGGAAGTGTGCAGGTTCGGTCGAGGCTCAGGGTAAGGACATTTCACTGCAAGGGCACACATCTCTTGTCCCGCGCTGGGGAGCACCCCCTGGTGCTCCCTTCCATCCACAGCACAACATGTACTTTTCCCATTTAATGATCTGGTTGAATTTACTGTCTACTTACATAATACTTATCAAAATGTTAATTGTTTCTTTATTCAGCTGTGATGATTTTATCTGGTCTGTGGTGCTATAAGTGAAAGGTTGTTTGGAAAGGGCACAGACTTGTGGTATCAGGGTGACCGGGACCCTATCAAGCTATGAAACTGAAGATAAATCATATTAGTGAATATTTCTCATCTGGTACTCTCCACTGCAAACATAGGGGTAATTCATAGTCTGGTCCAAAGGGGGACCAAGTATATAGATTGCTACAAATAGCAATACTACATATACAGACAGATGATCTGATCCTTTGGAAAAATGATGATTACAGCAGAGAACCTAGGAAGTGGAAGTGACAACCCAATGCAGTTCTAATGTTAAAGTTGATACCAGCACAACAGAGTGATGGCAAGAGAAGATCCCAACAGTTCATGTTGAAAGAGTGCACTCAAAATGGAATGCAAAGGAAAAGGCAGAAAAGTTCAAAAGGCAAATAAAAAGGTGGATGTCATAATGCCTCTGTGTTGTTTCATGGCGCATGATAATGTATCTCTTTATGATGATTTGAGAACACTACTGGACTTTCTTTCGCTTATCTTAAATAATTGTTGCCTTAAGTGGGTTTGTCTTTCAATACCCTGTCAGTTGCTTTTCTTATGTAATGTCTTGTTTCACCCTATGTATATCTCAACTCTGATTTATAAATACATAGTTATAAAAAAAAGATATAGCTGCACTGGATAAAGTGCAGAGAAAGGTAACTAAAATGATAAGGGGCATGGAACGGCTCCCCTATGAGGAAAGGCTAAAGAGGTTAGGGCTGTTCAGCTTGGAGAAGGTACAGCTGAGAGGGGATATGATAGAGGTCTACAAAATCATGAAAGGACTTGAACAGGTTAATGTAAATTGGTTATTTACTCTCTTAGATAATAGAAGGACTAGGGGGTATGCCATGAAGTTAGCAAGTAGGACATTTAAAACTAAAAATGAAATTTAGTTATTTTCCTTTCATTTAGTTTTCAATACAAAATGTAATAGGAAATTTCCTGCTTCATTTCACATGAAAGCACATCACTTGCTAGTTAGTAGATAGGTGGTCAGTTTCTATGTTACTTGAATAAAATTGATGATCTAAATTAATGAGCCATTGAGCTGATTTTCTAAGGGTTTAGGCCCCTAACTTTTGGAGTTAAACTCCTAAAGTGGTCCTTTTGAAATGTAGGCTGAGGGCCTACATTTGCTCCTAATTAGATTAGGATCCAAAATTTAGGAGGCTAAAAACAGGGTGTTACAGGGATGGAGTTAAGGTAGGGAAACAAAGTTAGGAGCTTAGCACTGATATTCAGAATTAGGCACCTAATTTAGGATCCTAAATCTAGGCAAGTAAATAGCAGGCCTAAATTTAGGCACCTAAATGTATGTGAATTTTCATCTGAAAATTTAAGCTCCTAAATTTGGCTGATAATATGTTCCTAACTTATGTCCCTAATATAAGGTGAAATTTCAAACCGGCGCATGGATGTACATGTGTGCACATTTGTCGGTCTATGTCCAGGGATGCGGCTGTTTTATAACATACGTATGTATATGCACGTATATTCTAACATAGCCTGGCCGTGCACACAAGTGCACCCAATTTTTAGTGAGCACACACAAATGCAGCTTGTACTGAATAAGTAGGGGAATTTTAAAAGGGTACACGTCGATGCTATTGCCACTAAAACCAGTTTATTCCCAGTTCAACCAGTTAAGAGATAGGTCTTCCAAACCCCCTAGTTTATTAGCCTTCTTTCTCCCCAGTTAGCCTTGCTTGATGCGCGTCGGATCACGAAAGTATTTACGTGCAAATTTCTGGTTAAAGCCTCAAACCGCCCATGCCCCACCTAGACTATGCCCACACCCTGCCTCTTTTTGAGAAGTTCCTGGATATGCACACTGCACGAGATACGTGCATATCCAGGCAGCTTTTAAAATCTGCTTGGTGCTCACCAGCCCAACATATTCGCACAGCCCCTAATTTCAGCACTCGTAGAGCTTTTAAATTCACCTTTTAATGGCCTAAATTTAGGGGCTCAACTTTTTTTGGATATCATCCCTGTTACGGTTGATGGCCTGGCTAGGGCTTGTGAACCCCCACGAGAGCAGTCTAGGACTTCAGGACAAGCAGAACAGATCTTCTTCTGTACCAGCCACTTTCCCCGCAGGTTGAGCCCTTAGGTTCTGTTGGCTGGCAGGACTTAGGCTGTGGCTGGAGTTGAGGTGCAGGCTGTGCAGGACTGGAGGCTGAGGTTGAGCAGGACTGGATACAAAGCAAAACTGGGGTCTGAGGCATGGACTGGATACAAGGACAGGACTAGACCAGACAGGAACATGATCAAACAATATGGATGAGGACAGGACTAGACAAAACAGAATGAGGAACACAGATGCATGAAGGCAGCAGGCTAGATAGAGGGCCTGAATAGGCCATAAGGCAAAACTAAGCAGATGATCTGAGAGGTCCCAAGGCAAAGCTAGAGCAGAAGGTCTAAGAAGGCCACAAGGCAAAGCTAGGCCTGAGAAGGCCACAAAGAAATACACAGAAGAAAGGGGCCAAGCAGGGAGCTGAGTAGACTTGATGTCAAGGCACTTGACTTTGCAAGAGGCAGGGTTAAGTAGGCTGGGCTCTGCTGAGTCATAGGACCATGAATACTCTGACTAGAGTGAGAGTAAGTGTAGCTCCAAGAGGACATCTGGTGGCAGGAAGGCTTCATAACAAGCAGGATCTTAACAATCCCCCCATATATTTCAATGAGTCTGGATTCCTAAAGTCAGTTTGAAAAAGATGAGATACGTGTATTTCAAACATGCGCTTGTTCTGGGACTTCCAAGTCAGTCCTAGTGAATTATTTCATTAGAATTTTTTAATACTCTCAGTTATTGCACAGTGAAAATAACTTCTGATTCTAAACCTAAGAAGTTATCTGACATTGGTTATATAATTGTCTGATGATGTCATGTGAAGGAAATTCAAATTGAGGTTGGTAGATGATTATTTCACTAAGAAATAATCAAAAGGATTAAAAGTTTACTTACATCCATTCTAGATCAAGGGCATATAAGAGCTCAATCTCAATTATTCTTTCTTAATTATTCTTTTTAAATGCAACTTTTAGAAATGACACTTTAAATTCCTATTAGAGCATTTTAGTTACATTACTTTGGGTTCAGTATTTGAATGGAAAAGCTATCATACAATGAATCCTGTCAGTTAAGAATAATAGGAGGCAGAACCTTTGTAGCAAATAAAGCCAGATGGTCTTTAGGGCTTTACAAATTGTCAAATGCAGCATCAAACAAAATCAATATTGCTACATTTATATTAAGATAACATACATTCAATAATGTACAAACTGGAGTTTTGTTGTTTTAATTTAATTTGTACTGGTTTTATTTTCATTGGTGATCATTGTGGTATATGTTTGGAAATTGTGATAATACATTGTGAAGGTGAAACCTTAAATATTCTCACTAGTCTAATGATCTTGCACACAATTTATATTTGCACTTTTTCATATTCATAATATAGGACAAGTCAGTCCTTCTTGGGTAGGATTGTTATTTTTATTTGTAGGACTTATTAATGGTATGCAAATGGTAACAGTTTGAAACCAAATGACTTAATGCTAGGGATCAAAGAATTATTTTGCAGAGTGTTGCGGCTTGATGCTGCTAGAGAAGATGGTGGACCCTTGGGACGGCCTACTGAGATGATAGGGCAGGCCGGGAGGTGGAGACTCAACCTGGCAAGGCTTCACCCGGAGCCTGGGACCCTCCCGGGAGGAGCCCGTAGGGGCTCGGGCCCTTGGGACTTAGGCGCTGTTATGAATGTCCAGAAAAGCTGAGGCGGAGAGAAGGCCGGAGGCCTATCAGCAGCAGAGAAAGAGCAGGTCAAGGGACTGGTCCAGAAGGGACGCTGGAACCAGTGCAGGCAGACAGGAATATGAGTTCGTGGCAACCCGGGTAGGGTTGGCAGCCGGCTGTAGCAAGGCAGGAGGCAAAGTGGAGGCAGGGCAGGCCGCAGGCTGCGGCAACGTCAGAAGCAAACCGGGAACAAGCAAGCTGCGGGCTGGAGCGGAGTCGGAAGCAAACTGGAGTCGAGGCAGACAGTGAGCTGTAACGGAGTCAGAAGCAAACCGGAGTCAAAGGCAGGCAGCGAGCTGTAGCGGAGCCAGGAGCAAACCGGAGTCAAAGGCAGGCAGCGAGCTGTAGCGGAGTCAGAGGCAAACCGGAGTCAAAGGAAGGCAGCGAGCTGTAGCGGAATCAGAGGCAAACCGGAGTCAAAGGCAGGCAGCGAGCTGTAGCGGAGTCAGAGGCAAACCAGAGTCAAACGCAGGCACCAGGAAGACAACAGGAACGCAACTGGAAGCAACTAAATAGCTGGGAACCTCGTTGTAAGGCGTTTAGGGAACGTCTGAACGCTGGTTATATCGGGAGCCGGGCGTGACGTCAGCCGCGAGGGCGGGACCGGGCTTCTGGGAGCTGGGCGCACAAGAAGGGGGTCCTCACGCACGCGTGAGGCCGGAGAGGAGCAGACCCGCAATGGCTACCGCCATGTAGGAAGCGCGTGAACAGAGGGCCCACCGGGTCCTGGACCGGGCGGAATCCGGCGACCACCGGAGAGGAGGTAGGCGGGCCTGAGCCCTATCAGGAGAGGGGCGGTCGGGACCGCAACACAGAGGGAAAAAAAATATGTGGAAAAAAGCTTGGAATGGAATGTGGTGAAATTTGCTATCATGCTTCATATATAGATTAAATCTACTGTATTTATAGAATAATACAGTGGCATATTATTGTGTAGCAAGGTTGAAAGAGAATCAAAGGTCTATTATATCCAGACCAATTCTAAATTTCTGAGGACTATATCTATATGGTAGAGAATAGAGATGTGCATTTTTTTTCATTCATTTTAGGCACATAAATTTTTACGCATATCAATTTGATTTTATCCACATAAGTACAACCTACATGCATAAAATTCAATTTCCTGCATGCAACACAGTATTCACAGGTAAATTTGCAAAGGCTTACTTGTGTAAAAAATGCCATATACACGTGTATGTAGTCTGAGCACACATACTGCACATTTTCATAAGGGGCCACATATGCATATATATGCCAGGTTCTTATGGCCTGGATTGGCCACTGTTGGAAACAGGATGCTGGGCTTGATGGACCCTTGGTCTGACCCAGTATGGCATTTTCTTATGTTCTTATGTTCTTAAGTACATGTGCAAAACAGGGGCATGTTGGGGGCATAGAGTGGAGTTTTGCATGCCCACACACAAGGCCTGATTTTAAAAAGCAGGGATGGTAACATCGAAACAGCCACATGGGTGCACATGTGCAAGCGTTTGCTGGCTCACACCCAAGGACGGCCATTTTATGACATATGCAAAGTATATGCACGCATGGTATAAAATAGGCTGAGCACGTGCACATGTATGAGCAGCTTTAAGTGGATACGTGCATATGCATGCAAATGCCGCTTCTACCACATAAGTGGGGGTAATTTTAAAAGCCATGCGCGCCAACACAATTGGCCATTTTTCAGTTTGTTCCCAGTTCACCTAGATAAGAGATAGAACTTCCTAAACCCATTAGTTAAATAGCCTCCCTTATCTCCTATTAGCCCTGACCCTTAAAACCCCACTGACATGCCTAGGTTTTATAATTTTATTACTTACACGCCATCTATAGCAGAAGTAAAGCTAAGCAGCAGGGGATATACACTCGTACATGAATGGCTTATAAAATCCGCTCCGCATGCACCGGCCCAACTTGTGCACATAATTCCCAGCTTTGGCACGTGTAAGGTTTTTAAAATTTTCCTAAAAGTGTACTTTACGTGCGTAAATGGCCTTTTTAAATTGCTACATTAGTACATTACATATACACATTTAACTCCTTTTAAAATTATCCTTTAAGACTGTACCTCTTTGATCAAGTTGGACCACCAGTAGCTGCGAGAGATGAGGTATATGGTTTTATGACTGCCCCTGGGAGCTGGTCAATCTGGAGTCAAGGGACTATTTCAGAACTCTCAGTCAGAGGTGCTCAGGCATGAACATTTTACCAGGGGGAATTCTGGACAGTGATCTGGGAGTAACAGCAACAGTCTTCATTGGGTCAATGAGATGCTGAGGAGAGTTGAAGAGGTTTATGGGGCCGAATGATCTGGACAAGGTGCCTGATTTGATGTTTCTGTCTGCCAGGAGATAAGTTAAGTGGAAATCAGACCTTGCAAAGAACAGTGATCATCTGCCTGTCGAGGGCTGAGTCTTCTGGTGGTTTGTAGATATAGCAGGTTTTTATGGTCAGCGAAGATGGTAAAGGTATTTAGGACACCTTCCAGCAGATGACACCTCTTGTCCAGGGCTAATTTAATAGTGAGTAGTTTCCAATCACCAATGCCATAATTTATTTCACTTTGAGAGAATTTTCTAGAGTAAAAGGTGTGGGGTAACAGTTTGCCTTTGGGAGTGGACTAGGACAGTACAGCCCCTACTCTCAGAGGAGGTTATCAACTTCTAGAAAGAAGGGCAGCATAGGTTCAGGTCTTTGGAGCACTGGAGTGGAGAGAAAGGAATTGGAAAAAGGGAGGGGGAAGTGAAGATTGTAGTAGGAATTTAGGTGAGAGTAGTCCTGGAAAGGAGGGACTTATAAATTTATTATAGTTTGACAAGCTTTCTTTGTTGGAGCTTAGATGGTATTATTTGGGTCATCTGAAATCATCTTATTACTTATTTGACCTTGGTCCCTCTTTTCTAATTAAGGGTCTATCTGAAAAAGTATTGGTATGTTTATTGAATGTTGTTAATGCTTCGCTTATGGATGGGATTGGATTGTTGCAGCTATTTTGAAAAAGGCAGTAGTGAACCCAGTTTTGAAAAGCAATCCTTTATATCCAGTGGTGTGTAGTAATTACCAACGAATGTCTAATCTGCCATTTGTTGCAAACATATTGGAAAAGGTGGTAACTAAACAAATTTCTGAATTTTTGGAGGAATTTGAGAACTTGGAAAAGCTGTAGTAGGGAGACAATGATGATTTCCTTAGTAGATGAAATTCTTCAAGGACTTGATAAGGGAGAATCAGTTTTGCTGGTGACTTTTGACCTTTTGAGTGCTTTTGGTTTAGTAGAACATTCTAGACTTATTATTCGCTGTTCAGAACTTGGGCTTGGGGAGTGGTATTAAAATGGGTGATTGCTTTTTTACAAGACCAAACACACGGCTCGATACAGTAAGGCCGCGGTAAAAACAGTGCGGCAGTGTCAGGCGCACCCTTCCTCCCCGCACGCACAGTTCTCCTGACCTAACGCCTGATTCTCTCTTCTAATCGCATGCAAATGCATGCCGCGGCTGTGAAGCGTTAGGGAAGGGTTATGCCCGCGCAACCCATTTTACTGTATAGGCGCTGTAACAGCGCCTATACAGTAACCTGGGTGCGCTGGTACCTGCCATTTCAAATGACATTTGAAATGACAGGCACCAGGAAGTGTAAAAAAGTGTAAAAAGTGTAAAAAGTGTAAAAAACAAAAAACCTGTGTGTTATATAAAAAAATTAAAAAATTTTAAATACCTGTCGGAGGGCCGTGGGTCCAGGCAGCCGGTGGGCAGCCATCAGTGGCATCCGGTAGTCCCTTCTCCCAAAATCGCACGGGCGGGTCGGCAGCGGGGGGGGGGGCGGCAGCAGGATCCGGGAGCGGCGGGTAGGCAGCAGCGGGGACCGGGGGGGCAGCGGCAGCAGGATCCAGGGGCGGCAGCGAGATCCGGGGAGCGAGTAGCGGCAGCGTGTTCGATCGGGCAGGCAGGTAGGTGGCAAAAAAAAGATGGCCGCCTGCACGGGAAAAGTGTGCAATTGGCCGCTGAAGATGTGACGTCACGACGTTTGGCGTCACGGGGTGTGACGTCACGTCTTCAGTGGCCAATTGCAGCTTTCCCCCGTGCAGGCGGCCATCTTTTTTTCCCACCTACCTGCCCGATCGAACACGCTGCCGCTACTCGCCCCCCGATCTCGCTGCCACTGCTGCCCCTGGATCCTGCTGCCGCTGCCCCCCGGACCCCACTGCTGCCTACCCGCCGCTCCTGGATCCTGCTGCCACCCCCCCCCCCCCCCCCCGCTGCCGACCCGCCCGTGCGATTTTGGCGCTCATCCAGGCAGGGGGAGCCGGAGGTCGTTCGCCGTCGGCTCCCTCTGCCTGGATGAATACCCGTGCGAAATCGGGAGGAAGGGAGAAGGGACTACCGGATGCCGCTGATGGCTGCCCGCCGCCCACCGGCCGCCTGGACCCACGGCCCTCCGACAGGTATTTAAAATTGTTTTATTTTTTTATATAACACACAGGTTTTTTGTTTTTTACACTTTTTTACACTTTTTACACTTACCGTAGCAGGCCCGAGCCTTGCTACTTTTTCGTTTGTTTTTTTTTTTGCTTTGGGAGGAGGGGACCGGACGGGGCTGCAGGAGACCGGATGGGACCAGGGCGGGTAAGCAATGTTTTTACACTACACTACACTACACTAACTCCTACTAGGGGGAGGCGGTAAACTAGCACGTTAAGGCCGCGGCAGAACAGCGGGTTACGGAGGAGATAATATCAGCGTCCGTTACAGTATCGCAGGGGAATAGCTAATTCCTTCATTATACAGCTTTTTCGTTCATTTACATGCTGGGTGCGGAAAGGGTTTAGGAAAGGGTTTAGGAAGCGCTAAGGACGCGTGAAACTGGAGACTGTATCGCTGGATGGCCTTACTCGTCTGTATTGTGCGCTCCCAGCACGTTACAGACAGGGAATCTTTAACTCAACGTTACTGTATCGACCTGACAGGTAGTAGTGCAACAGGGAAAAGTTTCATCTTGTAAGGAAGTGAAACAAGGAGTACCTCAAAGTTTGTCCTTGTTGCCACTATATTTTAATATGTTTTTGGTTCCCATTGGGAGTTTAATCAGATCATTTGGGTTCATCCCATGTATTTATTTGGATGATATCCAACTTCTTGCCCCTTTGGGAAAAAGGGAAGATTAAGCAGTGACACTATTAAATGTTATGTTATATTATTATTTATTTATATGCCACCTATGTCAGAGACCCTAGGTGACTCACATACACAAAAACATACATATAAAACATGCCAGAATAAATCTACATATTAATAAAACAAAATTTAAATTATTGCAGTTAGATCAGATTAAGCTCTGTTATGTCTAATTAAAAACAGAAATTTATCATCTGTTGCGACATAGAAAGGAATGGGTTGGTACTTAATCGTAGAAAAACAGAATTGTTGAGATTTGAACCAGGTGAGAGTCAGTTTAACCCTTAGTTACATGGAATGATGTTGTCTCTTGCAAAGGATGTAAAATCTTTGTAGGTGACGTTGTATGCGGCACTGTCATTAGAAAAGTATGTTGCATCAGTGGTGAGAATAGCATGTCAGAGATCAAAATGGGTTAGACAATTATGACCATTTTTGGACTCTGGGGCATTGAAAAAAGTGATCTATACACTTCTGCTGTCACATTTGGATTTCTGCAACACTTTTTTTCCTGGAGTTGACAGATAGAGTTAACAGGGGGTTGCAGGTGATCCAAAATGTGGCAACAAGGGTGATATTGGGATGTGTGCAGAGTGTTTCAGTAGCACCATTGCTTTTAAAGTGTATTGGTTGCCGATTATACAATGGTGTAAAATGCCTATTATTGGCAATGGCTTTTAAAACATTACATGGAATATGTCCACCCCAACTTCAGTGAAATAAAAGTAAGTGGAAGATAAGATCTAATTTTAAATCTCAGCTTCAATTGCCCTCAGTGAAAGCATTTAAACAAGTTTGTTAGCAGAATAGGGCCTTCTCCACAGCAATTCCAAAGTTATGGAACAAACTCCCAAGTGCTTATAGAAGAGAAAGGTATGCTGAAATTTCGAAAAGGGTTGAAAACCTAGTTCATGAGTAATAGGGGTAAAGGCAGGATCTCTGCAGAGAGGATGAGAAAGGTAATAGCAAGAACATCACAGATTGGGAGGATTAATTTTTAGAATTGTTTAATTTTAATTTGCTGATATGTTGATATTTAAAATCTGATTCAAAGTGATGTTTTCTTGATGTGTATTGCATTATGTTTGCTGATTGTACATCACTTTGAGCAATTTTGATTCTGGAAGAGTGATTCAGAAATGCTGTCAAACAAATAAATAAAGAAATAAAGGCTTCTTTCAGACAGGCAAATGTGATAATGGCATTAGGTGGCCAGTCGTTAGCATTCAACCCTTTCTTGGTAAGCGCAGTGATGGAGGCGATAAGGGTGGAGCAGTGGGGATGAATTTCCTGTAATAGTTGACGAATCCCAAGAATTGATGAGTTGTCTTGAGGCCTACTGGCTGTAGCAAATCCTTAATAGTGGAGTATTTAGAAGGGTCCATTGTAGGCCCTGCAGGGATATTATATAATCTCAGGAAAGAGAATTCAGTCTGTTCAAAAGTGCATTTCTCCAATTTGGAATCGAGGGTATGCTCCCTTAGCCGCTGAAGCACCATCTTAACATGAGAGCAGTGGGTGTGAAGATTAGATGAGTAGATCAGGATGTCATTCAAGTATTCTATAATGCAAGTGTATAGAAAGGTCCTGAATATGTCATTGACAAAATTTATGAAAAACCGCCAGTGCATTACAAAAGCTAAAGACTAGATACTCATAGTGGCCATCTCTCATGTTAAAAGCAGTTTTTCACTCGTCACCTTCATATATCCATATGAGGTTATATGGCCCCCACAAATCCAACTTAGTGAAGATGGTGGCTTCTTGCAGCTGGTCAAACAATTCAGATATTAGTGGAAGGGGGTATTTATTTTTTATTGTTATGGCATTTAAACCACACTATAATGAATTATCCATCTTGCCCATGAAGAAGAACCTGACCCCAGCAGGAGAGAAGGATGGTCTGAAGAACCCTCTCTCAAGGTTTTCCTGGATGTATTCTGACATAGCCTTGGTCTCTGGAATGGATAAGGGTATACTCTTCCACAGGATGGCATCTTACTTGACATTAGGTCCATGGCACAGTCATAGGAACAATGAAGAGGTAGCATCTCAATCTTTTTTTTTTTTAATTGGAAATGTCCAAAAAAGAGATGCAAGATATAAATATAATCCTGGCAGGGTATCAAGATCTGCTGCACAAGCTTCCTGGAAGGGCGCAGTGGAAGTAGGTACATTTGGAAAGAATGAGAGCACTAGGAGAGGATCCCTCTGTTTTCCCAATCCACTATTGGGCAGTGACATTGTAACTGGGGCAGGCCAAGTAATACAGGGTTGATAGTCTTCTGGAGCACCAAGAATGAGATGTGTTCTTCATATAAAAGTCCCACCTTTAGAATCATTGGTTCCATTTGATAGTGGATAAGGTCAGGTAGTAGATCCCAATCGACAGAACTTTGTAGTTAAGGAGCTCAACTGAAATTTCAGAATTATTTTCTGTGGGGGAATGGAATGGGCATTGCTTAGAGTAACTTCCCCCATTAACCCTAGGCATGAGCATTATTCCAACTTCTTGGAGCATGAGAAGGCAAAATGGGAGACAGAGGAGAGAGACTAGACAGGTTGAAAAGCAAAATAGCACACATGTTAAATCTGATTAAACAAGCTTTAATAGCACGCAGTCATCATTATTCATTTGTAGGGATGTGAATCGTTTTAGGACGATTAAAATTATCGTCCGATAATTTTAATATCGTCTTAAACCGTTATGGAACACAATACAATACAGATTCTAACGATTTATCGTTATAAATCGTTAGAATCGTGAGCCGGCACACTAAAACCCCCTAAAACCCACCCCCGACCCTTTAAATTAAATCCCCCACCCTCCCGAACCCCCCCAAAATAACTTAAATAACCTGCGGGTCCAGCGGCGGTCCGGAACGGCAGCGGTCCGGAACGGGCTCCTGCTCTGAATCTTGTCGTCTTCAGCCGGCGCCATTTTCCAAAATGGCGCCGAAAATGGCGGCGGCCATAGACGAAAAAGATTGGACGGCAGGAGGTCCTTCCGGACCCCCGCTGGACTTTTGGCAAGTCTCGTGGGGGTCAGGAGGCCCCCCACAAGCTGGCCAAAAGTTCCTGGAGGTCCAGCGGGGGTCAGGGAGCGATTTCCCGCCGCGAATCGTTTTCGTACGGAAAATGGCGCCGGCAGGAGATCGACTGCAGGAGGTCGTTCAGCGAGGGTTCCGGCGCCTCGCTGAACGACCTCCTGCAGTCGATCTCCTGCCAGCGCCATTTTCCGTACGAAAACGATTCGCGGCGGGAAATCGCTCCCTGACCCCCGCTGGACCTCCAGGAACTTTTGGCCAGCTTGTGGGGGGCCTCCTGACCCCCACGAGACTTGCCAAAAGTCCAGCGGGGGTCCGGAAGGACCTCCTGCCGTCCAATCTTTTTCGTCTATGGCCGCCGCCATTTTCGGCGCCATTTTGGAAAATGGCGCGGCTGAAGACGACAAGATTCAGAGCAGGAGCCCGTTCCGGACCGCTGCCGTTCCGGACCGCCGCTGGACCCGCAGGTTATTTAAGTTATTTGGTGGGGGATTTAATTTAAAGGGTCGGGGGTGGGTTTTAGGGGGTTTTAATGTGCCGGTTTTTCGATTTTTCGATATTTTTCGATTTTTAACGATTTTTAACGATTTTTCATGATATTTTACCCCCCCAAACGGCAACAATACGATTCCCTCCCCCTCCCAGCCGAAATCGATCGTTAAGACGATCGAGGACACGATTCACATCCCTATTCATTTGTATGATATAGTTTTGTCCAATACTATTTTTGCAACTGAATAGTGAATACTCTGTATCTCATTACTTTTTGGACTAGGAAGCATATGCAGATATTTTCATGAACACTAAAATGTCTTAGCATGCCCTTTAGTGACTTTGCTTCATAATGTAGGGTTCCTCATAAAACAAGCAGACTTCATTTGATTATCTACAAAGACCTTTCTTATGTGTTTATATAAGTAGAAAAGCATTTTGAATTATACTCTTCCTTCCATTTGTACATGTATTTATAAACTGCATATAATAAAGTGCTTGTTTTGATTGATTTTCTTCATTTCTTAAAGACTAGATATTTGTATGATTTTTGTGAAATAGTGAATATCATTTCTTGTGGAAGTTGCAAGACGTGGTAAAATGTATTTTTATTTGTATGACCTATCTCTGCTATATTTGTACTATTTTGTCCCCAAGGCCTCTGCTAACCTGCTAGCGTGGTTTTCTCTTGCATTTGAAAATGGTATTTTTGCCAAGAAGAAAGGATTATGTGTATGCATTTCATTTATTACCCTGCTTTATGGAATTTGAGTGTGATGCCAACATTGCTTCTTTAGCTAACCGAATCAATGCAAAAGCAATAACTTTTGGTCATTGGCTATAAAAAGTAAGCATACTTGGATGGTAAAAAATAAGTAGTTCCATATGGAGGTATGCTGCTGATGTGAGCTTGCATGGAAATATTGTTTTTCTTATGTGGTATCCTTCATCTTTTGTGTTTTTGACTCATTTTGGTCAACCTCTCTGAAAATGATGTCTTTGCTTTAGCACGAATACTGACTGTTCAGCGTGTGGTCTTTGCAGATCTTCAAACTTTTTTCAGTAGTTATGCTTCTGATTAGAAATATTTTCCTCTTGGAATGGTTTTAATTTGTTACCACTTTGGGTCTTGTAAGCCTGAAGGAGCTTATTTTACAGTGAACAAAAAGGGGTAGGCAAAGTGGATAGACATTTTTTAATTTGGGTGCCCTGAAGAGGTTTCCACAGTTACATTTTTCCTAGTGTTTGTATCTGCGAAGGTTAGATTATTTCCTTTTTCTTATTGATCATATCAGTGATGAACATAAAGAATGATGGTCTCAAAACCAGTTCAAACATGGCAGTTAAAAGCCAAGATGTAAGGGGTGGTTCTATGCTGGAGTAGGGAGAGCAAAGATATGAAGGTCAGCATTGGGTTAGTCACTGGGAGGGGGAATTTTCAAAGCCATTTTTACAGGTAAAACAGCATTTTGCTCATGAAATGGGCTGGTTGGAAATTGGCGACCCTGCATGTGAGGAAAAGTATGCAAGTTGTTCCACAATGTGGGCTTTTTTTACCCCCATTGTAATGGAGATGTTCTCAGGGTGAGGCTGGATCAAGAGAAAACAATGCATGCAATTTTGAATTTTCAAAGCTACGTGCGTTGTTTTAGCTAAGACTCTGCAAGTTCTTTTCCCTTTGGCAATTTTCAAAGTAAAGCATGAGTGTTTCTTTCACTTTGAAAATCTCTGCAAAGACCATGGGTAAAAAGTACCAGCAGATGTTAGAGCTATGAAGGATTTCATTGAAAAGCAGGTAATATGAAAATTACCAACCCCTCTCCATGAGAAGAATCTTCAAAGGAATTTGCCTGGATAAACCAACAGTTTCCCAAGTCCTCTGGGATGAGAAATTGCCCTCCCTTTAGTGGCTAACTCTTGTCATTAAATATCATTAAACAGCTAAATTTAGTCATGTGGAAAAGGAATGGAGGCAGGGTGAGGGAGGGAGGGAGGACAAGCAGAGCGAAGAATCCAAGGAGCATTTATCATAACAGCAGATATTTGCAATATATTTGACAAAAACATAAATATTTGCTATGGCCTGAAAGGTTTTTAAGCTGGTGTTCTGCTATAGGGCCTCATTTTCCAATATCGCATGGTATCGCATGTGATACCAAAAAGGGGGTGTTACCTTATGCTAATAAGCATGTGTATTGCAAATTGCAATAACAGCTATGCAACATGCTCTTAGTGCAAATCACACTACTAACCCAATTTGAGCTACATTGCCAGTATATATTGTGGTTCATGATGTTTCCAGACAGCCTGTTTCAGTGTTCTGTAGGCTAGAGGGCTAGCTAGAGAGAGAGAGAGAGAGAGAGAGAGAGAGAGAGAGAACCTTGCTATTGTGGCTCCTCCCTAGACAGGTATTTGTATCCCTATGAGAGGCTCACCTAGTAACTCGAGGTGGGGATTAGGTATGAGTGTAGGGGGTTGGAGGCCACTTTCACATTCAACGTGAGACGTACGAACAGAACAGTGGTCTCTTGTGAAGATTTGATGGCCTTCGGAGTAAGGAAACTCACTCCAAGATGAGATTTGGGCAATGTTCTCTCAAACTAGCTTGTTGTTGCCCAGGTAAGCTAGTTTGAGAGAACATTGCCCAAATCTCATCTTGGAGTGAGTTTCCTCACTCCGAAGGCCATCAAATCTTCACAAGAGACCACTGTTCTGTTCGTACGTCTCACGTTGAATGTGAAAGTGGCCTCCAACCCCCTACACGCATACCTAATCCCCACCTCGAGTTACTAGTTGAGCCTCTCATAGGGATACAAATACCTGTCTAGGGAGGAGACACTATAGCAAGTCTCTCTCTCTCTCTCTCTCTCTCTCTCTCTCTCTCTCTCTCTCTCTCTCTCTCTCTCTCTCTCTCTCTCTCTCTCTCTCTCTCTCTCTCTCTCTCTCTCTCTCTCATGAACCGTGATAAACCTTTACTGGCCTCTAGCGCACAACGTATATTGGCCACACTAACACTGCTTTGCGGCACATGATAACTCTTTCCTACTTAACATATGTTCCGCCCCCTGAATACAAAATTAAAAATGTGCATTCACAAATCACGTTAATGGCTGTTAGTGCGATTTGTGGAATTAACTCCTTGGAAAATGACCCCCATAGTCATGTGACTCCAAGTGCTTTCAACACTTTTAAAATGTATTTTTATGGTAGGAAAAAGAATTTAAAAATCAATCCAGAATAAAATTTCTGTTTTTACTCTATTGAATAACACCCGTTGAGAATTTTTAACCTATTCCCTCTAATTTAAAACATTGATTAAATTATCCCAAGCAAAATATATTTTTTAAGGGCTAGTGCTGATTTTCTGGCAAGATACTGTGTATGCTAGTGTTCAGCTTTTAAAAAAAACTCTTTGACATACCCTAATAACCAGAATGTCATCTAGAGCATGTATGCCATGGCTTATCCTAATCTAATTTTCATTATCTTTGCTTCCACACACTCTCTCTCTCTCTCACTCACTCACACACACACACACACACACACATACCCAAAGACACACACTCATTCAGTCACATTCCACATATAATTGCATGCCATACATATCTGTCTCTCATTATCTCATGCACACAGTACAAATCCAAGTGTCTGTCAATTCACAAGATTGTAGAGATATCAGAAGATGCATACAGTAATAATGTAATACTGCTTAGCTACATTAGCAAGCAGAAGTCACTACTACTAAACATTTATATGGCGCTATAAGATATCCTGAAAAACTGACTGGTTAGGTGTGCTTCAAGGACTGGATTGAGAAGCGTTGCTTTAGTGATTCAGGAATCTTCACCCACTAAGATCCAAAGGAGAGAACAGTGAAGGGAGTGGGTGCAGCTCCAAAGAGCAGGGGCTGCAGGTAAGTCTATTTGCAGCTAGGACTAACATGGCTCCTGCAGAAAGAGTATAGTCAACATATTTGGCTGACATATTTTCTCTTTCTTTTTCTTCTTCTTCTTCTTCCCATCACCCTTGTCAGATGGCTAGGTGGCATTAGTATATGTAATGGAATTTGTAGTAGAATCTGTAGTAGGAGCTTTCATTAGATAATATCAGATCAAAAACCACTGCAGTCAGGGAATGATTACTAACCCTAGTAGCACTACTATGGAGAATAACTACTACCACTATTTCCATTACTGTACAGAAAAATCAGCACACCACCATAGGCATTCACACACAGGACCCTGCTCCATGGAGTCCATCACCTGGCCAGGCCATACATGAATTAATGAAAAAAAAAAAAAGCCATGTAAGAAGTTGAATAACATGGGAATTAAAAAGGAAAAGCAGATTAGGAATTGAAAGCAGTGTGTCAAAAAAGGTGGGCTTTTAGGCAGGATTTGAATATGGCTAGTGAGGGAGCAAGACGCTTTCCAGGCATTTGGTGATCAAAATGGAAGACACAATATCTGGATTTGGTGCACAAATAATAACATCTTGCCTGAGTTTAGGAAGAGGAGTGTACAGCAAGATGAGAGAGGATAGGTAATGAGTTACTGTAGTATGAAGGCATTTGAAGAAAATGAGTACATGAAGTTGCAAATGGCTACAGAAATGGAAAGGAACCAATGTAGTGACTTTAGAAAAGGAGTTGCAAGGTAAATAGTAAATGACAGTAGATAAAGACCAAAATGGTCAGTCCAGCAGATGTTTAGGCTTGTAACTGATACCACATGAAGGTTACCCCGTTCAGGTTCTGATTAGAGTGGTAATTGACGTCCATGCAGATTCTGTGTAGGATGGTTATTACTTTTATTTGATTTATATTCTTCTTTTCAAGCACTTCAAAGCAGATTACATTCAGGTACTCTAGGTATTTCCATGTCCCCAGAGGGCTCACAATCTGTGTCTATGGGTAAAATGCTTAGTAAATGAGGACCTAAGTTTGTACCTGGGGCAATGGTCATTGAATTGATTTGCCCAAGGTCACAAGGAGTTGCAGCAGAATTTGAACCCTGGTTCCCAGCCCACTGCTCTAACCACTAGGCTACTCCCAACCTTTAATTCATGCATGTTACCACCTTGTAGGTTACCCCACCAAACCTTACCACAGGTTATCCAGGTTCTTCACGTCCATCCTCTAGTCTCTAGGGATCCTCTGTGTTTATCCCATGCTCTTTTGAATTCCATTACCATGCATGTCTTCATCACCTACAGGTATCCATTTATTTATTCACATTTTTTGCACCCCATAAATTCAAATTGATCAGTGCAACCTACAGTAGTAATACAGTCATAAAATCTACCACCCTTTCTGTGAAAAAAATATTTGCTGATGTTGGTTTTGAGTCTACCCACTTGGAGTTTCATATCATGTCCCCTAGTTCTACAGCATTTTTTTTTTCATTTTGTTTTTGGGGTTTGATTTTCCACAAATTTCATTTCTTAAAATGTTTATTTCAATTATTTAGTCAAAAAAACAAAATAAATATTTAAACAAAAAAACCCAAAAATAATTTAAAAAAAGAAATGGAGCTTCCAGAACTTCCCCACCAATCCCCTCACCTGAAAAATGCTGGGGCCACGATCCTACCGGGCCTCCACTTACCGGGTCAATTGGGGATCCAACGCTTGAGGCCTAGGCCCAGGCTGAAGCCTGGGCTTTGCATAGGGCATAGACGGAGATCTCAGGGACCTACTGTGGCCTAAGCATATGCAAGATCATGTTGTTAGACTGAGTTTAAGCATCAGGAGGGTCAGGCCCAGGTCTCGGAGCGCTCCTCTTCTGTCTTCTTTTGTTTGGTTCTTGTAGTCAACTGATGTCATCTTCTGGGGTTGTGCCAGAGTTAGTAAATGCCATACATCAAAATGACTCCATCTGCTGGATGAATGTGCCAGAATTAATTAACTCTGATGCAACCCCAGAGGATGGTGGCAGTTGAATTCAATAGCCAAAGAAAAGAAGATGGAAGAGGAAAGCTTCAATGGCAGGGCTCCAAGGCCTGGGCCTGACCAGATCGTGGGGTAAGACATTGGCCTGGGCCCCAGCCTGCACTGAGGCTCAGGAACCAGGACCCGGCCTATGGATTGGGTCCTAGCATTGGGCCTGGCCTTGGGTCTGGGCCTGGACCATGATGCTGGATCCTCGGAGCAGGTAAGTTGTTTATATTTTTTAAGTCTCGGTCAAGGCCCCAACATTAGGCCTGAGCCTCAGTTATGCCTCGGTTAAGACCACGGCATCATGCTTTGGACTAGGCTGAGGCCTTTGCTTTGGGTCTTAGCCTATTCCATAGGCAAGGCCTCGGCTTCAGGCCTGCTTAGGTCCGATGGATTATTTTGTTTTGAAAATGAAATGTGAAAACCAATGAAATTTCATCTGATTTTCAATTGTTTCACTTTGATAACAAAATAAAATGAAATGCATTTTTCCCAAATGCCCACCCTTAATATTTGTCCCTTCTTTACTTCTATTCTGTTGTATATGTAATTTAGGTGGGTTGTGGTCTTGCCAGTGCCTATTCCTTAGTGGGAGTAGAGGATAGATCGGTTTTTGAATTGAGTGGAATTTTTTTTTTTTTTATTCTGATGGATTTCTAGATATTTTATGTAGATGAATGAACTTGTATTCTCGTTGCAAACTGCCGTGAGTGTCCTTCAGTTAAAGAATGTAGTACATAAAAGATAATAAGGATATTCACTAGAAAGCATGTGTAAAGCCTTTATTGTAAATCACATTCCTTGCTGACTTTGCCCTTTGTCCACTCCCAGCCCTGCCTTTCTGTGATGCAAATAAAGGTATCCCTGCAGATAGGGAGAGCAACTTTTAGCCCCCGATTTTACTCGGTAACTGCTTAGTTACCTTGAGGAAATGTTTTAAAAATTCCCATCCCCACTGGATTAGTTTAATGCATTTCCTTACTAGTTTTCAGGAGCTAGCATTCCCTTTCTAAGGATGAAATGAAACGAGCAAGTCAAAGCAAAAGAACTTAGGGGTAGATTTTAAATATTTGCGCGATCGCGTACTTTTGTTCGAGCACCAGGCGCGAACAAAAGTACGCTGGATTTTATAAGATACGCATGTAGCCACGCGTATCTTATAAAATCCGGGGTCGGCGCGCACAAGGGGTGCACATTTGTGCAACCTGCGCGCGCCGAGCCCAGCGCGCGCTGCCTGTTCCCTATGAGGCTGCTCCGATTTCGGAGCGGCCTCGGAGGGAACTTTCCTTTGCCCTCCCCCCACCTTCCCCTCCCTTCCCCTACCTAACCCACCCCCCCGGCCCTATATAAACCCCCCCCTTACCGTTGTTGGCAGATTTACGCCTGCTAAAAGCAGACGTAAATCAGTGCGCGCCAGCGGGCTGCTGGCGCGCCATCATCTGACCCGGGGGCTGGTCCGGAGGCCTCGACCACGCCCCCAGGCCGGCGCCACGCCCCCGGGCCCGCCCCCGAAATGCCGCGGCATGCCCCCGAAACACCGCGTCGTTTCGGGAACGCCCCCGGACATGCCCCCTCCCGCCCCTTTTCGAAAGCCCCGGGACTTACGCGCGTCCCGGGGCTTTACGCGCACCGGCGGCCTATGCAAAATAGGCGCGCCGGCGCGCAGGGCTTTTAAAATCCGCCCCAGAGAGTATATCATAAATTACATTCCAAGGTGGTGCAGGTTGATGTGTTAGCAGAGTGATAAAAAAAAGTGGCAGGGAGGCACATAATTAAGTCTTCCTCTTGGAAACTTAAATTCTTGTAGATACTATGCGTGACATCTGAAGAAGGGACACATGCTTTTCCAACCTCATGCAGTACAACATCACTACCTACAAAGATTTTGATGTCCTGCAAGATGGCCCCATTTTCTTAATAGAATTTTTCATTAAATCTTAGAAATGCTAATGGATGGCTCAGCTTTACTGTGTTGCTATTTTATGTATTTAAAACTTCTCAATTGATCCCTTCCCTGAATAGAACCATCTGAGTGATATACAAAAGAACATGCAGAGTCATCAACAAATGTAGGCAGATAACTAATATAAAAATGCAATAATTAAAACCACTCAGTTATGCACAGCATAATTATTATTGAACCATGGCACATTGCCTTGTAGAATGGATTGGAAACTGGATTGGAAACTGATCTATTTAATATTAACAAAGGGCAACAGAAAGCTGAGCCTGAAATAGAAGTTACTGCCTCAGCAAGATCTTTTCTTTCTTTATTATTCACCTGATTACTTATGATGGGTAAAAAAAACCCACCCTGATACCAGGAATATGTAGCACTTGCGTTTGCAATCCACTAGTAAGTCAATTTCAAGATTTGGGGAAAATGGATACAATCGGCTGTCTCCTGAACAGAGGTTAGAGAAAGAGAAAACTTTCTGCAAGAAGTCAATCCCAGCATATATAGACCATTTTTTCTGTCTCTCCTGTATGTATATGTATAAATATAACCCTCATGTTTGGTGTGACAGAAAGCAAGCTGTTTCATCCTGAATCTAAAGCTCTATTTGCAAACATGTTTATAACACATGCAGTGTAGATAGTTTATAAGTGATATATTAAGACACAACATGATAAGTCAACATGTCAGAAAAGGAATGCACAATTCCTCAGTTACAAATACAACCCCTAAATGTTATAAAATATTTTGTGGGCTATAATGGTAGATTTTTTTGAATCGTAAGGTTTGATCATTTAAGGCAGGGATGGCCAACGTTTCACACATTGAGAGCCACAAAACTAGAATTCACAGAGGCAGAGAGCCGCTGTGCCTCTCACAGGTGTGGGTGTGTGTGTCGGGGGGCGGGGTGATGAGGAAGAGAGCTGGTGTAGCCCCTTTGCCCGAAAGAATAGGCTAATTCTTTCATTCTCTCTATATCCCCCACCAGCCTCTCTCAGGCACAAAGATCACACACACACATATACACATACACACTTTCTCTCTCTCTCTTTTTCTCGCAGGTGTTAACAGAATGCCACACATATGCAAAGCACAGACAGATCCTCTCTAATTAAAACAGATTAAGATACCCACAAAATATAAATAAAATGGTGCAGACAAAGTCTGAAGTGGAAATCACAAGTAGCCAGACTATTATGCAGTGCAAAAGGGAAATACAGAAACATCACTATTCCTCATAAAACAAACAAAATCAATAAACATAAAACATCATTCATAATCGTAAAAGTATACCAATAAAAAGAATACATATTTCAGACAGTTGACCAATATAAACATCTAATAATTAAAAATTCACATACTGTACACTTTTAAAAAAATGTCCCAAACACCAATATTTTAAAACACCAGACACATTAAGCACCACCAAATAATTAAAACTAATAAGGATTAACTCTGTCTCCATACCTGGGAATTTTTGATTTTCAGTCACCCTGAGATTGTCTAGATTAGTGCAGGGAGGGACATACAAATTTTCTCCTCTTTCTATTATACGTACATTAGCATACATATATTTATTCTCAAACACACTCTCTCACATATTCATACACACAAATGCACACTGACACGCTCATACTCTCTCATGCTCATATAATCACTTGTACCCACAATTTCTCCTGTTGACTCAGAGGAGACTAATGTGTTATAACACACACAGACTCTCCTCTCCTTACAAAGAACTTTCTGACGATAAGTTTTTAGAATATGAAAAAATAAATGAAGGAGCAAGATAGGAAGGTTAGAGAAGAAAAACAAAAGCAGTAGTAGAATCAGTGTTTTAATTTCTTTAATCCTATCTAAGAGACTTCCATATCATTCCATTATCTTAGGCCTATCTTAATCAATCTTCTGTAAATATCACATTTGTTAGGAAAAGTGGCATGTTTTATGGTAATAGCCTAATTATTGCAACGTATGCTATGCATAGGTATTACTGCAAAGTATATTAACTTTTCACACTTTGGGGTAATATCTATGTAAATGTATTTTGCTAACTGTAAATTTCACCACTGGGGGGGGGGGAGAAGAAGGGAGAGAGAGACTATCTACAAGGCTCATATCTAGTAGTTAGCTATTTATATTTCTATAGGAGGAGGCCCACTTAGTAACTCAAGGTGAGGTTTAGGTAGTAGAGTAGGGGTTAGGGATCACATTTACATGCAGAGAGAGATGTACGAACAGAACAGTACACTCTTGTGAAGATTTGAAGTCCTTCGGAGTGAGGAAACTCATACAACGATGAGCAGGGGTGGATTGTGGGAAAATAGTGGCCCGGGGGATTTTTCTCCATACTGGCCCATGGGTACCAAATGACACATACAATTTGGTGAGTCACCAAATACAGAATAAAAGGACCATAAAATATACACAGAAATGCACAAACAAACTGAACTGGAAATCACAACAAGTTAGACTGTATGTAATGCAGCAATGGAAAAATAGAAAATACCATCATTCCTCCTAAAACATCAAACAATAAAATCAAGAACTATAAAACATCACAATAGGAAAATCATACTAAAAATATATATTTCAAAACTGCTGATGAATAGAACCTCCAGTAATTTAACTCAGGGAAATTTTCAAAAATTTGTATATAACACCAATAAAATATTTCAAAAAGAGCAGACATCAAATAATATTCAATAATTAAAACTAATAAGGATTTTAAAAAGCCCCTGCTGTCCCCTTCTGTGGGAGCTCTTGATTTCCAGGCACCCTGATATTGTCGAGGATTAGGAGGTTATCCTCTCTCTCTCACACATACTCACATGTCCATTCTCTCTCACACATACACTGTCACATACATACACATTCATGCTCTTATATCCACCATAACCTCTCGCTCTTACTGACACACTCTCAGGCTCTAAGACACTCTCTCCCCCTCCACACACAAACTCTTACTCCCTTGGATTTTCTCATATACACTCATGCTCTCACACTCACTGGCTCCCTCACATACACACAAACACACACACCCAGGCAAGCTCCCAGTCATTCTCACACACACACACACACACTGACCCCCAGGCAGGCTCCCATTCATTTTCACACCACTCCCTCCCCATCCACCAGGCATGCACACATTCATTCTCACACACACAGACCTCCAGGCAGGCACTCATTCATACACATGCATACACTAAAGGCAGACCCCCCTCTTTTTCTTTTGCCAGCAACCTCGGAACCTCTCTCATTCCTCTGCTGCCACTGTCACTGCTGCCACATGGCTACTGGGGAGGTGCCGATTGCTGCTACTGGCACTGAAGCCCATTCTGCTGCCTCCTCTGTGCAGGCCCCGTGGACTTCCACTTTCTCCATGCTGATCTCGTACATTGTGAGATCCGCATAGAGAAAGTGCTATTCTTGCACATTACCAAAGATTACATGTGCCAATCACTAAAAAGTAATTTTTTTTTTTTTTTTACCTTTGCTGGCTGATCTTAGTTTTCTAATCGGTTGGTCACAGGCTTTTTTTTCCCACCTTCCCTTTCTTATTTTTTTGCCAATTCCTTTTATATTGTCTTTTTTTCTATTTCTTTTCTCTCCATGTTCTTCCCTCAAACACATGGTCAGGTTCTCATTCTCACATGCATTTCTCTCTCTCTCTCTCTCTCTCTCACACACACACACATACACACAGGCTCTCACTGTCACACGCACTCTCTCATACAATCATTCATACACACAGTCTCTCACTGGCACATGCTGTCTAATTCTCACACACCCAGGCTCTCTCTCACTCCCACATGCTGTCTTGCTCAAGCACAGGCTCTCACTGTCACATGCTGTCTCTCTCTCTCACACACACAGGCTCTCACATGCTGTCTCTGCAAACATTCAGGTCCTCACTCTCACACACAATCTCTCGACTCATCTCATACACGCACACACACACAATCTCTCGACTCATCTCATACACGCACACACACACAATCTCTCAACTCATCTCATACACGCACACACACACACTCTACAGACCCTCAGCCTCTCTCTCACCTCTGGGCCTCCTGTTCGCGGGCCGCAGAGGCCCTGCTACCAGGCCTCTTCCTCTTCTCGGGTCGCGCTGCTCCTCTTCTGCACGCACTGATGCTCCTCCTCCTTCCTGCCCACGTGGCACCGGCAACATTTACTTCCGGGGCCACGCAGGCAGGAAGGAGGAGGAGCATCAGCGCGTTTAAACGCGATCTTTTTCTTCAGGCCATGGTGACGTGAGCCTCACCACGGCCCTACCCATCTGCCTGTCGCTGCACCGCATGAGCCTCCCTGCACCTGGGGGCATTGGCTTCCCTCGGGATACTACTGCTCGCGGCGCCCCAGGCCCAGGCCTAGTGCTTCCACCAGCCCTGCCCGCAGGTTTCTCTTCGGGCCGCAACACCAGCAGACCCTCTTCTTGACTTTGGCCAGGAAGTTTAAAAAAAAAAAAAAAATCACGTGATGTGAGTGACCGGCCCACCGGGGAATGCCCGATCCCCCGATACGCCAATCTGCCCCTGACGTTGAGATTTCTACAATGTTCTCTCAACCTAGCTTGATGGACTCTCTACCTGGGTAACATCAGGCTAGGTTGAGAGAACATTGTTCACGTCTCATCTTTGTGTGACTTTCCTCACCCCGAAAGACATCAAATCTTCACAAGAGTGTACAGTTCTTCTCGTACGTCTCACTCTGCATGTAAAAGTAGCTCCTAACCCCTACACTATTACCTAAACCTCACAAGTTACTAAGTGGGCCTCCTATAGTAGCATAAATAGCTGCTTACTTATAGCTTGAGGCTCTCTCTCACTTTCTTTCTCTCCCTCTCTCTCTCTCTCCTTCCCTCCCTCTCTCTCTCCCTCTCCCTTCCTCCCCCAGCCTAAAAATACGCAAAATGGAATTTGCAAAAAAATCACAGATTGTGTTATGGGCATAACGCATTATATTGTACAACTTAACGCAATTAAAAAAGGTATAGTTATTTTCAGAGTTAAAAATGTGCATTATGGCTTCGTAAAGCTAGCCCATTTGTTGCAGAAATCCTACCCCTGACTCCTCCCTAATCTCTCCTCTTTTAAAAATGTGCATCACACCATGTGTTTTGGTGCTTATCGCATGTGTTAAGGCATTTTTCACATGCAAAAATGCTTTAAAGCATGCAAAAACGCCATATCGCAATTTGATAAATGACCCTGTTAATTTGCTTCAGCAAGTTACCATAATTGTCATGCTCTCATGCATACTCTTAGACTTTCCTGCACTCTCTCTCACACTCATACACACATTTACGGATTCACACACTCTTTCACGGATTCACACACTCTTTCACACATGCTCATTAACACCCTCAACTCTTTTCTCCCTCCAAAATACACAAGTGGCAGCAGCCTGCAGTGAACAAGTAAAAACACTGTCTTTACTTACATTGGTGGTCAAATCCCCATGAAAGGGTCCCCATGAGAGCCCAATCAAGACCCCATGAGAGCAGGGTCTGGATGGCCAGTTAAGGCTACAGGAGGTAGAAGAAGGTGTACCTATCTTTGGGAAAAGGTGAGCTGAAAAGCCCCAATGCTGTTGTTTTTTTCATTATTGTTATTTTTTGCTGTGGCTGAGCATGAGGGAGTGAGGGGGAGACTGGGAGCAGATGAAAGCAGTGGAAAGCAGCAAGAAGCATTTAGCTGGAAATTGTGCAGTAGTCTTGCCTGCAATGTCTCCCTAGTCTGATGGCTTCCTTTGTATCCCTCTTGTGACAATACAGTTGGTGGGGAGGCAAAATGGCCTCCCTGATCCAGCTTACTTCAGTGCTCAAAGGTTGAGAGTTTGAGGCAGCCCTTCAGTCAGGAAGAATTGCCCAGGTGTCTCCTTACACCATTCAGGACTCTCTCTTTCTTCCTCCCTTTGCATGCCCCAGTATTTCTTTCTTTCTTTGTCTCCATTGCTCTCTCTCATCATCTTCCCCATTTTACTGAATTTTCTCTCCATTTTCCTCTCTTCACCCCCTTCACGCCTCCTCAACTGGCTAAATTTGCTTGTGCCTACTTAAGGAACTCCAGGACAAGACAGACGCAGTGGAGCAGCAGATGAGTGTTGCCTTCGGTTGGTCATGGGACAGACTCGCTACCAGCTGCTCTTACCTCCAGCCCGAGCCACAAACAGGATCCGACAATGGGGCAAACCCCCCCAGACTAAAGAGCAGCCAGTTACCATGCCTGAACAGGGCCGATGATCTAGTCAAAGGGACGCCACAGCCAGCTGCCCCAGGCTTCCCTAAGGGCCGGATTTTAAGATTTAGGCACGGGCATAGATTTATGCGCGCAACCTGGCGCGCACAAATCTATGCCTGATTTTATAACATGCGCATGCAGCCGCGTGCATGTTATAAAATCCGGGGTTGGCGCATGCAACGGGCTGCACACTTGTGCAACTTGCGCACGCCAAGCCACGCAGCCTTCCTCCGTTCCCTCCGAGGCCCCTCCGAAATCGGAGCGGCCTCGGAGGGAACTTTCCTTCCACCCCCCACACCTTCCCCTCTCTTCCCCTACCTAACCCACCCCCCAGCCCCACCTAAAAAAAAACCCTTACCTTTAACTTAGAAGTTGCATCTGCCTCCGGGCAGGCGTAGGTTGCGTGCACCGGCCGATGGCCGGCCCGCAATCCCAGGCACAGTGGCAAATGGCCCCTGTGCCTGAAGGCTCCGGCCCCGCCCCCAGACCGCCCCGCCCACTCCCCACCCCCTTTTTCAAGCCCCAGGTCATACGCACCTCATGGGGCTTGCGCGTGTCACTGGGCCTATGCAAAATAGGCTCGGCATGCGCGGGAGGGGTTTTAAAGGGTTACGCGCGATTATTATGCGCGTAACCCTTTTAAAATCTGCCCCTAAGTGCATGCGCTGAACTTGCTGCCTTTTAAAGGGCCCGAGGCAGGAAACTCCCTACAGTGCCCTCTGATGATATTAGGGGCTGTTCTGTATTTAAGGCTCCCTCCGGTGTGCCTCAGACCCCTTGGCAAAAGGTCGACTCCATTGGAGTTACGATTTGCCTCTGCGTTCCATGTTCCTGATCCTGATCTTCGCCTCCTGGTTCCTGTGTCTGCTGTTTATCTACTTGAGTTCCTGTGTCTTGATCCTGGTTCCCTCACATCTGGTCTTCTCCTGAGTCTTGTCTTTGTGATCTGCTTCCCCTCATCTGTCTTCAGCATTTCATCTGTCCTGCTGTTCTTCCTCTCCAAACCCTTCAGATTGGAGTCCTGGCTTTAACTTCGGATTGGACTCCTGGCTTTGACTTCAGTATGTACCTTGATGTTGCTTGAACTCCACCTGATGAAGGAACTCAAAAATGAAATTTCTGATCTATTAGTTAAAATTTGTAACCTATCATTAAAATCATCCATTGCACCTGAAGAATGGAGGGTGGCCAATGTAACTCCAATATCCAGGGGCAATCCGAGTAACTATAGACCAGTGATCCTGACTTCAGCGCCGGGAAAAATAGTGGAAACTATTCTAAAGATCAAAATCATAAAGCATATAGAAAGACATGGTTTAATGGAACACAGTCAACATGGATTTACCCAAGGGAAGTCTTGCCTAACAAATCTGCTTCATTTTTTTGAAGGGGTTAATCAACATGTGGATAAAGGTGAACCAGTAGATGTATTGTATTTGGATTTTCAGAAGGCATTTGACAAAGTCTCTCATGAGAGACTTCTAAGAAAACTAAAAAGTCATGGGATAGGAGGCAATGTCCTTTCGTGGATTACAATCTGGTTAAAAGACAGGAAACTGAGAGTAGGATTAAATGGTCAATTTTCTCAGTGGAAAAGGGTAAACAGCGGAGTGTCTCAGGGATGTGTTCTTGGATTGGTGCTTTTCAATATATATATTAATGATCTGGAAAGGAATACAATGAGTGAGGTTATCAAATTTGCGGATGATATCAAATTATTCACAAGCGGATTGTGATACATTATAGGAGGACCTTAAAAAACTGGAAAATTGGGCATTCAAATAACAGATGAAATTTAATGTGGACAAGTGCAAGGTGTTGCATATAGAGAAAAATAACCCTTGCTGTAGTTCCACGATGTTCGGTTCCATATTAGGAGCTACTACCCAGGAAAAATATCTAGGCATCATAGTGGATAATACTTTAAAATTGTCGGCTCAGTGTGCTGCAGCAGTCAAAAAAGCAAACAGAATGTTAGGAATTATTAGGAAGGGAATGGTTAATAAAACGGAAAATGTCATAATGCCTCTGTATCGCTCCATGGTGAGACCGTACCTTGAATACTGTGTACAAGTCTGGTCGCCGCATCTCAAAAAAGAAATAGTTGTGATGGAGAAGATACAGAGAAGGGCAACCAAAATGATAAAAGGGATGGAACAGCTCCCCTATGAGGAAAGGCTGAAGAGGTTAGGGCTGTTCAGCTTGGAGAAGAGATGGCTGAGGGGGGGATATGATTGAGGTCTTTAAGATCATGAGAGGTCTTGTACTGACTCCACTTCTCTCTGTGCTGGCCTGTAACCTCTTACATGATAGATCTACATCCCCACAGAGACCTGTGCCTAAGTCCATCTGGCCCCAGCACTCGAGGACTCAACCTAAGGGGAATGAGGGCTGGTATTGGTGAAGCTCCTCTTGGGCCTCTACTCCACCCAGCTCTGCTTGCTGACAGGGGGGCCCTACAGGGCTCCTTCTTGTGGGTTGCACCAACTCCACCTCAGCCCAAGCTTTTACTTCTGCAACAGATTGCCGAGGCCATGGACCCAGTGGATCTCTCAGGCCTCCAGGCCATTCTTGGCCTGGCACAGAAGATCCAGCAGCAGCAGAAGTTTCTGGAGCTCCTGCCAGGCCCCATGGAGTGACTCAGTGCCCACCTGGATGCCATACCTGCCTCTTCACCTCCTGAAGCCACCACAGCACCTCCATCCATACTGGCTCCACCCATGATATACCTACCAGTTCCCCCACAGTATGCTGGATATCTGAAGAAGTTCCATGGGTTCTTGAACCAATGCTTCATGCATTTCTTTCTCCAGCCAGCACAGTTCCCCATTGATTCCATCAAGACCAACTTCTTGCTCTGCCTACTGGATGGGAAAGCCTTGGCCTGGGCCTCTCCCTTGTGGGAGCATGGGGATCCCCTTCTGCAAGATCTGCAACAGTTTGTCAAGGCCTTCAAGTTCATTTTTTATGAACCCCCACCTGCTCGCCTCAGTAAGTTCGGACCTTCTATACCTTTCTCAGGTCAATTGGACCATAATGAGTTTCAGACCACAGATTTGAACTGAAGAGAGGACAGCCTACACAGCATTTTTATAGAGGGGCTGTCATCCCGGGTGAAGGATGAGCTAGCCACCCGTGAGCTTCCTGAATCTCTGGACGCTCTTATTGATATGGCCGGGAGAATCAACCACTGCCTCCAGCAGCAGACCTGTAAGCTTTGTCCACCATGCAGACAATTTGTGTTGGCTCCTTCACTTTCATGCGCTTTCTCTCCCACGCTGGCAGCAGCCCCAGACTAAGCACGACCAGAAGAACTGATGCAACTCGCAGGGATGTTTTAACCCTGAGAAAGGCTCCGGTGCCAACATCTGGGTCTCTGCTTTTACTGTGCACTGTCCTCTGAAACTGGGAAACTAACAAGCCTAGGATCTAGTAGGGAGCTGATCCTAGCCTTCATGACTCCAGCTCCTTAACTACTTAGGATGGTTATTTCTGTGGACCCGACTTTCTGTAATTTTAAACAGTGGAGTTGCCGCTAATTTTAAACAGTGGAGTTGCCGCTATACAAACTATATAAAGACTTAATAAATTAAGAATTAGAAGTAACTTGGACTAAGTCATACTTCTTGCACTTGTGGTGTTTACATATTTCTGTGGATGACCATGAGTTTCCTACACTGGCACTAGTTGACTTGAGCACTGGGGGAAGTTAAAAATGAAAGCCCTCATTGACTACTTGCAGCTTCCCGTAGTTGCCAGGAAGATACCGCTTGTTGTCTCCTCTATTAATGGTGTATCTTTCCCCAGATCACCATGGCTATGGCACCTTTGCACTTCCGCGCCGGTGTACTGCATGTGAAAAACATAGGGGTAGATTTCATAAACTTGCGCAAACACGTACTTTTGTTCACGCACCAGGCGCGAACAAGAGTACGTGGGATTTCAATAGATACGCGCATAGCCACGCGTATCCATTAAAATACGGGGTCGACGCGCGCAAGGCTGCCCAAAATCGGCAGCCTGCGTGTGCCGAGCCGTGCAGCCTGCCTCCATTCCCTCCGAGGCCGCTCTGAAATCGGAGCGGCCTCGGAGGGAACTTTCCTTCCGCTTCCCCCCACCTTCCCCTCCCTTCCCCTACCTAACCCAGTCCCCCGGCCCTATCTAAACCCCCCCTACCTCTGTCGCGAAAGTTACACCTGCTCGAGGCAGGCGTAACTTTGCGTGTGGCGGGCTGGCTGCTGCGCGCCATGTTCCTGTCCGGGGGCTGGTCCGGAGGCTGCGGCCATGCCCCCAGAATGCCCCCGGGCCAAAACCACACCCCCGGCGCTGCCCCCGGATGATGTGCCAGCCGCGTCACGCCCTGACACGCCCTCGATGACTCGTGGATCGCGGCACGCCCCTCTGATATGCCATCCCGGGGCTTTGCATGCACCGGAAGCCTATGCAACATAGGCTTGTGCGAGCAGGGGGTGTTTGGGTGTTAGGTACGCACCTATCTTACGCAGTACCCCTTTGAAAATCTGGCCCATAGTTTTCCATGTCATTGACAAGGCGGTACACCCCATTGTGCTGGGGCTATCCTGGCTGCAACTTCACTCTCCTCACTTAGACTAGGATTCTCTACAGCATATAAGCTGGGTCTCCCATTGCCACAACTCGTGCCTGCAACTTATTGAACCAGTACTGCGCTTGACCTTGGTGACAACCTTGGTAAGACTTCCTCCCCATTGTGTCGAG
Source organism: Rhinatrema bivittatum (assembly GCF_901001135.1). Classification (NCBI taxonomy): domain Eukaryota; kingdom Metazoa; phylum Chordata; class Amphibia; order Gymnophiona; family Rhinatrematidae; genus Rhinatrema; species Rhinatrema bivittatum. Next base: position 701,448,050 of record NC_042616.1, read on the forward strand.
AAAACTGATGTGCTCTTCAAGAGGGATACTGAGACTTTGCCTTCCCATAGGTTGTATGACTGCACCTCAACAGAAAGTATATCCATTGTCTGCCCTAGAGACTAAAGCGATGTCAGAATACATCAAGGAAAAAATTGACTGGGGTTTCATTAGACCCTCCACATCTTCTGCTGGAGCAAGGCTCTTCTTTGTGTCCAAGAAAGATGGCTCCTTTTATCCATTAATTGATTTCAGAGGGCTGAACACAATAACTAAGAGGAACCAATACTCTTTAACGCTCATTTCTGAGCTGTTCGACCTTCTCCAGGGATCTAGAGTATTTACAAAGCTGGACCTCCACAGGATCTACAGCCTAATTCAGATTAAACATGGTGATGAATGGAAAATGGAATACAATATGCGAGATGGGCACTATGAGTATCTGGTGATGCCCTTCAGGTTATGTAACGCCCCTGCTGTATTTCAGAAAATGATAAACAGAATATTTCGAGACCTCCTTTACATCTGTGTCTTTGTGTGCATCAATGATATTCTCATCTTCTCTAAGGACCTCATTTTCCCACTGTCAAGATGTTTGCCTAGTCCTCTCTAGAGGCTATGAGATAAACTGTATGAAAAGCTGGAGAAATGCCTTTTTTGAGAAGGAGAGTCTTCCTTTCCTAGGATACATCATCTCCAGCAAGGGTTTCCATATGGATCCAGTTAAGGTCAAGTGCATCCAAAACTCGCCACAACCCTCTGGTCTTCGTGCCTTGCAAAGATTTTTAGGCTTTGCTATTACCAGCATTTCATTCCCAACTACTCCTGGTTTGCGGACCCACTCCCAGCACTCACCTGAAATGGAGCCAACACCAAAACCTGGCCTTCAGAGGTGGTTACTGCCTTCCAGGAACTGAATATGCATTCCTACAACAACAACCATGCCTTCATCATCCTAATCCTGTATGACCCTTTATCCTTGAAGTGAATGCCTCCTTGCTGGGGGTAGGAGCAGTTCTTAGTCAGCACTCCAATACAAGGTTCCTACTCCCCAGTTTCTTCTTCTTGTGGAAATTCTTCCCCATGGAATGCAATTATGGAATTGGGGACAGAGAACTGTTGGCAATCAAACTTGCACTTGAGGAATGGTTCCATTGGCTCGAAGGTACTCAGCATCACATTACTATTTACACTGATCACATGCTCAGTGATTGAATGCCTGCCAAGCTTGGTGTTGTTGTTTTTTGCCCGCCAAGAATGTCCAAGCAGCCACCAAGAATGTCCAAGCAGAAACCCTCTCCTGCTCCTTCCAGGCAGAGAACACCCCGGATCCACCCAGGCACATTATTGATCTTGCTCTGATCCTTCTGGCTTCCACCATGACCGTTCTACCAGGAAAGACGGTTGTTCCACACAAACTCCAAGAAAAATTGTTAAAGTGGTCCCATGATTCCCATGTCTCGTTAGCTGGCCCAAAACTTTGGAACACCTTTCCTGTTGAGTTAAGATTATATTTATTTAAAATTATTTAAAAAGGCATTAAAAATGTCGCTTTTTAATCAAGCGTATGGAACAGACACTAGCCAGTGATTACTATTTTATGTTTGCTTTATTTACTTTGGTCATATTTTAATTTTTTTATTAATTAATTTAATATTTTATGTTACTTGTATTTTTTAAATATGTATTAATAGCTTATTACCTTATGACTGTATTTTAATATTTAAATTGTGTTTTCCATATTTTGTATTGTAATTGTAAACCGATGTGAAGGTCAACACCAAACATCGGTATATAAAACCGACTAAATAAATAAAATAAATTAATAAATAAATGTTGCAGCTTACCCTGGATGGGTCCAAACTCTTGAGCTTCTCCAGCAATACTACTGGTGGCCCCAAATGCAGAGTGTTGTCCGGGCCTACATGGACTCCTGTCCCACCTGCACACAGCAGAAACCCTTAGTGGGACAATCCTGGGGGATGTTACAGCCATTACCAGTCCCCAGGAAACCCTGAATTCATGTGTCCACTGATTTTGTGGTGGATGATCTCCTCTCTAATGGCTGCATAATTATTTGGGTCATACTCGAACGATTCTCAAAGATGGCTCACTTTATCCCTCTTCTTGGTTTTCTCATGGCGCCGGAGTTAGCCTGATTATTCACCCACCACATCTTCCATCTGCACGGCCTGCCCAAACATATTGTCTCTGGTTGGGGCATCCAGTTTACAGCCAAGCACTAGTGCTCCCTCTGTAAGAAATTTAACATCACCCTGGACAATACGACAGCATACCACCTCAAGCTAATGGTCAGTCTGAGTGGACCAATCAGTTACTGAAAGGCTTCCTTAGAGGCTATGCAAATGAATGCCAAGACTACTGGGCCACTCTTCTTCCATGGGCAGAGTTTTCTCATAACTCCCGCATCAGCTTTGACAAGGGGTCATCCCATTTTCAAATTCCATCACCTGCGGCTCAATTGACTATTCAGGACTCCAGGAACTCTGGGTCCACACTGAAAAGATGCACCAGAAGGTGGCAGAGAGAGCCAAAAGAGCCACAGATGCACACTGTAGACCTGCACCACAATTTAAGCCAGTGGACAAGGTCTGGTTTAGCACCCATCATATTTGACTCCAAATGCCCACCATGAGAATCACCCCCCATTACATTGGGACCTTCCCAATCACCTGCCAGGTGGGCCCAATATCCTATCAGTTGTGCTTACCAGCTTCCTTGGGAGTCCCACTGTATTCCACGTTTCACTTCTCAAGCCTTCAGTCATCATATGGCACTCCAGAAAAATGCCTGAGCCCCAAGAGGTATCCGTTGAAGATGATGTTACCTACAGGGTGGAAGAAATCCTGGACATCAGACATCATGCCAAGAGATGGGAATACTTGATATCTTGGCAGGGGTATGGTCCGGAGGAGAATTCTTGGGAGCCTGCTTCCAATATATTGGACAAAAACCTCCTGAAGGAATTTCACACCTGGTACCCCAAGAAATCCAAAACCTCTTGGGGGTGGGGGGGTAGAGGAGGAGGTACTGTTGCATTCAGCTCGTCGCAGGATAGACCCAGAACCAGCCGCTCTTACCTCCAGCCATGAGCAGCAAATGGGATCTCCCAATGATGGGGCAGATCCCCGGACTGAAGCATGGCCAGCTGCCATGCCTGAACAGGCCCGATACGCCGGTCAGAGGGATGCCACCGTCAGCTGTCCCAGGCTTCCCTAAGTGCGCGTGCACCAAACTTGCTACCTCTTGAAGGCTCGAGGTGGGAAATTCCCTACGGTGCCCTCTGATGACGTCAAGGACCATTCTGCATTTAAGGCTTCCTCAATGCTCTTTAGATGCCTCGGCAATAGGTCGACTCCATTGGAATAGTGGTTTCCCTCTGCATTCCTGGTTCCTGATCCTGATCTTTGCCTCCTGGTCCCTGTTTCTGCTGTGTGTCTAACTTGAGTTCTTGTGTCCTGGTTCCCTCGCAAATCTGGTCTTCTCCTGAGTTCTTGTCTTTGTGGTCTCTCTCCCCTCATCTGTCTTCAGCGTCTAGTCTGTCCTGCTATTCCTCTTCTCTAGGCCCCTTCGGATTGGACTCCTGGCTTTGACTTTAGATTGTACCTTGATATTAATTGAACTCTGCCTGACTTTGACCTCTGCCTGCTCATCAACTTGCTTGAACTCTGCCTGCCCAGACCTCAACCTGAACTACAACACTGAACAACTCTGCCTGCCTCTGACCACAGCCTGTTCCAGTCTCTGCTATCTGCTGCCTGCCTCGACCATTGCTCATACTGATTCCACTCTTGATGTTGCGGCTGTCCTATCTGTGCCTTTTCTGAACTCTCATGGTTGTCTTGTCCTTGTTTCCTGTGCTCCTGAGCCTTTCTTAATCTTGCTGTTTCCAGTGCTCTCGCACAAGTGAAGGAGGAACTGCCCACACTAAGAATCATTGTTGCGAAAGTGGACCCTTGGGCTACGGTAGAGTTGATGCAACCCACAGGGAGTAGCCCTGTAAGTCTCCACCATCAGCATGGAGCTGGCTGGAGCAGAGGCCCAATAGGAGCTTCAATAACACCAGCCCTTGTTCCCCTTAGATTGAACTCTTGGGTGCCGGGGCCTGCTGGATGAGGTGCGGGCCTCTTTGGGAATGTAGATCCATCACATAGGGTGATGGATAATATAGGGTGATGGATCTACATTCCCAAAGAGGCCCGCACCTCATCCAGCTGGCCCTGGCACCCAAGAGTTCAACCTTAGAGGAACGAGGGCTGATATTATTGAAGCTCCTGTTGGGCCTCTGCTCCAGCCAGCTCCACCTGCTTATGGTGGAGACCTACAAGGCTAATCCCTGTGGGTTGCATCAACTCTACCTTAGCCCAAGGGTCCACTTTCGCAACAATGATTCTCAGTGTGGGCAGTTCCTCCTTCACTTGTGCAAGAGCATTGGAAACAGCAAGATTAAGAAAGGCCCGGGAGCACAGGAAACAAGGACAAGACAACCATGAGAGTTCAGAAAAGGCACAGATAGGACAGGCGCAACATCAAGAGAGAATGGTGAGGTGAAAACAAAAAAATGGGTGGCAGCAGTGAAGGAAATAGTTAGGCCAGCAAGGGAGCTCATATTTCTGCATGTGGCAATCCTCTCCCTTCACAGTAGCCAGTTTGCGGGGCAGAAGTTGTAAATCCTAACTTCTGCTGCAAGCAGGTTGCTGAGAAAGGGTAGGATCTCTCTGCAGATGTACGATCTCTATAATAATAGTTCTATGCCTGCTGCTGTCAGTGGAGAAGGATTTAAAAGGCAGTTTCAGGCCGGCTTGCTAGATGCTGTTTGGCCATCCCTGATTTAGGGGCTAATGTTCAGACTGACAATATATCTACATTTATTTTTATATATTTTTTTGATTTGATTTATATTCTGCCTTTCAGCCACTTCAAAGCAAAGTCCATGGATTTTGCACTAATTTTCAAAATGAAGGTGCACACATGCTTTCGCTTTGAAAATAGCCTGCACACATTTATACCTGATATTTTCTGTGGGTTCATTTTCTGACTAAAACTACGCACATGCATTTGAATTTTCATAAATACACATGTAATACCTAACCCTGCTCCCAAGAATACTTTCACCTCTTTTGTGTATCATTACAGTGCCAATGGCAAGTTTTCAAGTGACGTTACGAGTACGACCATATATTTGCTTTAAGAAGTGGTGCAAAGCCTACTTGGAAAATCTATTTACACTCTTTGTCCCAAGGCAGACAATTTGAAACTTTTCCCCCATAATTCTCAGAGAAATGGATTATCACCAGCGGAAACAGGTGTACTATTCATGCTTTTGCTCATAATTGGACCATGCCAACTTGAATTTTGATTTAGTTATCCATCAGTCTGTAACCAGTTGTACATCTAAAGAGTAACTGGTATGGTTTTGCAAGTCATGTTACTCGGTAAGGGTTCTCCATGAATGGAAGATAACAGTAGTGAATCTTTCAATTTGACAAGGGGAATCTTCAAATATTCCTCTAGACTTCTGATAATAAAGTTGCCTCCTGCTCCTGAATCCACCAGGGCAGGAATCTGAAATGATATCGGTCCATAGGTCAAGGAGTCTGGGAGAGAAAGCGGAGGAGAGGACGCTGTAAGGCCTAAGAACAGTCCTCCTGCAGGAGGACTGTTCCGGACGAACGGAGCATGTAGAGACATCATGGCCAGGCTGGCCGCAGTACATGCAGAGGTCACGCCTCTTCCGAAATCTTCTCTCTTTAGAAGTCAAATATCCATGACCAAGTTGCATTGGTTCATCTTTATCAGCAGCAGAAATTACTAGAACCTTTCGAGGTGCAGGTATAGAGTTAGCCTGATCCAACCCAGATAACCTCCTGGGCCGGATTTCCTTCACCTTGTCCCGGAGCCGGTGATCGATCCGAGTAGCCAAGGCTACTAATTTGTCCAGCGAGCCAGGTGTTTCACGAGCAGCCAACTCATCTTTTAAATGGGTATCCAAGCCTCTGCAAAAGAGAGTCTTGAGACATTTGGGGTCCCAGAAAGTTCCGTCGCAAGAGTTTTAAACTCTATGGCAAATTCAGCCAATGATCTGTTGACTTGCTTCAAATCCACCAAAGCAAAACCGGCTACAGAATTTCAAGCAGGGTCATCAAAATTGGATGGATTTAAATAAGTCCATAAATCCTTCTATGTCCTGCAAAATAGGGTCCTTGTGCTCCCACAAAGTAGATGCCCAAGACAAGGCCCTACCATCCAAGTAAGAAAGGATGTAGGTAGTCTTGGAGTCAGCAGTAGGAAATAAAGATGGTTGTAAGGTAAAGTTCATGCAGCACTGGTTTAAAAAGCCCCGAGTCTTCTGTATTTTTCCAGAGAAGCGGATTGGAGCCACCACTGGTACAGCAGTCTTTAAAGTTACCTCCTGTAACTGACTTTCATGGTTAGAAGCAGTACTTTGAACTTTATGTGTGTGTAGCTGATGAAAAGCTGAAGTAAGTTTTTCCAAGTTGTCCTGTTGTTTTGCAATGCGCTGAGCCAGGCCCGGTATAGCCTGCAAAGCATTGAGTTGTGCTGGATGCATTTAGTTACCGGAATTCTGGAGTCAAGCCGAAACCCAGGAGTCAAGCTGGATCCTTGAAGTTAAGTGGAAGCTTGGAGACAAGCCGGATCCATGGAGTCAGCAATCTGTTGTGAATCTCCGAACGGAGTTAGTAATCTGTTGTGAATCTCCAAACGGAGTTAGAAATCTGTTGTGAATCTCCAAACGAAGTTAGCAATCTGTTAGCATTCTCCGTGCGGAGTTAGCAATGTGATGTCAAAGCTCTGTAGAGAAAGCTGGGAGTTATCAATCTGTCAGAAAGCTCTGTTGTTATTTAAAGTAGTTGTGGGTGTATCCTTGGACCAGTGGCAGGTGACCACGCCCTCGGGGAAATTCCCGAGAGGGACCACTGGTCAGGCTCAGTGTAGGAGACAGACACACACTAGTTCTTTTATTAGACAACTAGCTGTACCCGGCCACGCATTGCTGTGGCTCAGTCTGGTTAAATGGAAAAGAAAGAAAAGAGAAAGTGCACGTTTCAAATATGGTTAATTTCACAATGCTTGTGGGTATACAATATTTTTTTTGTTCCATTGTCTGTGCAGATATAGAGATTGTCTGGTTTGCCGACTCTAGAACACGCAAAATATAATTGTCCATGTGAGAAGCAATCCGTGTCTAGATGTAAACCGCATAATTCTAGAAATGAAAAAGAATGAAAAAAGAAAAAACAAACTATACTCACTAAATGAATGGTATGGTAAATGACACAGCTCAATTCCAACGCAATGTCACACGAAATAATTAAATCAAAATGAAAATAAATCAAAATCTATGAAAATTCAATTTAACAATGCAATCGGAAGCATTGAAATGGAATCGTAAAATATTTAGTCCAAGCCGTTAAGCCTGTTAAAACGGGCGAGATTTTTGTCCCCTCTCCTCCTACGTCTTTGCTCTGCTCCGCTCCCCCCCCCCCCAGCACCACGAAGGGCCAGAGGCGGCGGCGATGGTAGGAGCTGCACCGGTGGCCGAGGGGGATCTCGCGAGGCGTAATGGTCCTGCCATCCCAACCCCCTCCCCCGGTGGTGGAGGGATAGACTCAGACCCCTTTCACTCTATCCTTACAGGCCCCAACTCCTTTGCTCTCCCATTCCCCTCTACACTGAACCCCTTCCACTGTGACCTATAAGTGGAGAGCTGGGGGGGTAGAGAATCTCTCTCTCATACAGCCCCCTATATAGGCTTCCTCTCTCTCTCTTACATATACACTCTCCCTCTGTTCCTCATACACGCATGCCCAATCCCTCTCACACACATACACAATCCCTCACGTAGTCTCCCTCTCTCTCTGCACTCACACTCGCCTTCAGCACGCATTACCACACTTCTCTCTCACACAGTTAAAATGGGTGGGATTTTTGTCCCCTCCCCACCTAAGTCTTTGCTCTGCACTCGCAAGAGCTTGCAAAGTTCCCATGCCAGTTGTGTCTGGGAGAGAGAGGAAAACACTCCGTCCCCCGCCCCCTCGCAAAGGGCAGGCGGGAGGCACTGCAACAGATTTGGGACACGTTGCCTAACTTACTTTGCTCTTTCTGGCAGACCTGTGCCTTTAAGAAATCCGATCGGGGGCTTGAGAGGGAGAAGGGAGCAGGTCTCTGGCTTTCACTTTCATCACGGTGCTTTGCTGGAGTGGGGGTGGAGCGATGCCCATGTAAACTCTTCCCGTGGCGGCTGAGACCCACAGGCGGGCTGACAGCACTGCCTTCCACCTCCACCACCACCCCCCCCCCCCCCGCAGTTGCGGGATATTTACTTGGCTTCTCTTTATCTGCGGGACTCAGGGGGTGGGGGAGGAGGGCGTGCTGTTCTCTGTTCAGCTCTTTGCGCTTTGGCTGCTGCAGGCTGCAGCTGTTGGTGATTTCTTCACAGCCGCTTTCTACTGCATTTGCTCTGCTCCGGCCATCCCAACTCCCTCCCCCCCTTGCCCGGCGGTGGACGGACTGGCTCGGCGACTCTTCTACCCTTTCCTCCTCCTGTGTGTAACTGTCTGGCAGTCCCTACTCCCTCCCCCCTTCCCCAGTGGGGGAGGAATGGGCTGAGCCGTTTCTAGGAGCAGCGACTTGTCTGCCCTTTCCTCCTCCCCTCTGTGACACCCAGCACGTAGTGCAGAGCTCAATGGTCCACACATATGCGGTAGAGCTGCTCTCTACTGCGCATTTGTGGGCCGTGGGTCAGAGCCCATTTATATTGTAGAAAGCATGTGTTGCTTGTATGTCCAACAGATGGCGCTGTTTTTCCAAAAAAGCATGTTTTTACCTGTCACAGGTGTGACATCTATATAATATAGGTATATAAAAACACGCACGTATTTGAATGCAATGTTGTGTCAAAATTTCAAAGCAATCGGTTAAGAACTTTCGGAGATTTAAGATTTTGAGCAAACGAACATTTACATTTTTATTTATATAGATATGGTAAACCACCAGAGATGGCAGTACTGAGCTGGAAGCGCACGGCTGGGCTGTAGTCCCTCAGGTATTGGAACTACGATCCCAGGGTGGCTAAGCTGTAGAGAAACTAAAACAGTGAGTAGGCAGTATATGCAGAGTTCTGGAACAAGTCCTTGATGGTAACACTCACGCAATAGTCTCTTAAAGCAGCCCAGGAGATGGTATACATTAGGCCCTCAAGGAGCGAGTACCTGGACCCAGGGAAAGCTCCAAGAGATAGATGGAAATGCACAATGTTGTAAGCAGCGATGACTTCTTAGCAGAAGTTGTATTCAGGAGCAATTCCTGGACGTGGGCCCTCGAGGAGCGAGTACCGGTTCCAGACTGTGACCTGCAAAGAAAAAGAGAAAGTGAGGCCCCCGAGGAGTGGGTACCTCTAGTGAAGTCCGAGGAGGCAGAGTAGCTAGGGTTGCGGAGAGCAAATCCCATCCGCAGCGACCAGGAGGAAGCTAGGTAACCAATCCCTTGTTAACTCGTCTTGTAGCGAAAACTGAGGCCTTAAATATCTGGAGCTGGTGACGTCATCTCAGGGGGACGCCCCTGAGGTTCGCCCCAATGCTGATACATCAGTCAGGCCGCACACGCGCTCTTAGGCATCTGGTCAAATTGGCGGCTTGCAGCATCGAGCCCATCCGGGAACGCTGGAGGAGAATGGCCAGGAGACACCACAGCAGCTAGCCTTCCATCAACCCCGAAGGGAGTCGCCAATGAGGTAAGGTGGGCGGAGCAGAGACGTCGGGCAGCGATGGACACAACACTTCTAAAGTATGCATATCAACAGCCCCAAAAGTATGTGTATACTATTTAGCTTCATGTACAAATACATTCATACTTTGAAACTTTTGCACATACCTGAAAATTTGTGCGTATGTATATCTTTTTGTGCATACAGACACACTTCCTAGTTTTTTCAGGGCATTCACATTCCAATATGGCCTCCCGTCCAGTAAGGAGCCAATTTCACCACTAGGGATGGGTTTAGATTGGCATCTATTGTAGTGAGGAATGAAAACTTCATGTTCTATGTCCCTGACGTCAGTAGGAACAGCCACAGGATATGGCAGGTCTGGAGGGGCCTGCAGGTTGAATTTTATTATGGAGTTTCATACCCCCATGGGGTAAGTACATTATGGGTATAACAGTGGCTTCATATCCTTATCAAACATTTGTCATCTGCTGGGAAATTTGCATTTTTGGATTCTCCACGGGTTTTTGGCCATTCCCCCTTGTTTTGGGATTGGTCAAGATTCTCTTTATAAACTGGATTGAGCATGCTCAAATTGTGTTTGGCTGTAGTTTGTTTGGAGGAGATTGGAGTTTTTGTGCTGATGATCCCAGTAGATCCCACAGCCTGCAAAAAGGGATAACAGGGAGAAATCCTATCTTTTGTGCCCTTACAGACAAAGAGTGTTTTTCCTAGCAAGAAGAGAAGCTGAGAATAGAGATTTTTGCCTTACAGAATTTTGGGCTTGCTATTTTGTGACCTGACTAGCCTTAAAGGGAACCCCTCCCCCCTTCCTAGAAGGAGCAGGGTTGAGACTGCCTTTCTATCTACCAGTCAAGTGGGTTTGCAGTGCTCAGGAAGAGAGTTGTGGGCCAAAAAGAAGTTATTGCTGTTTATTTCCTATTTTTAAAGAATAAATTATTTTGACCTTCACCTTCCTACCCCATCTTTTGAAGCACTATTTTTCCCTTTCCAACCACGGGGAAAAGGACACTAATTTAGACTGGGAGATGGCTAAGGAGACAGTAATACTGGGAGATGTCAAAATAGTCTATTTCCTGCTTTCATCACAAGCTCCACTTTTGCCTTGCCACATTAGCTTCTTCCGTGTCAATTCCCTGGGTTGCACTGACATGAAGCACAATTTGTAATGCACTCACAGGCCAACTAATGAACTAAAGAGGGGGTTAGAACCTACTCCTAAAACCCTTACCAGGGAATTTCAAAGCATACCATTCCAAGAAGACCCATAGATTTGTGGCAGCATCATAACCATTGATAGCTTGAAATTTAGGGCACACGCCAACACATACCACCCAGTCACTGAGGCTACCTCTGAGCCCCATCACTAACTAGTAGGCACCATGCTAAAAAGGACACCTGCAGAGAAGCCTACGTACCCCTAGGAACCTATCTATGGCCTTGCCGCCCCCTACAGCACATGGGTGACCCACAACTAGCAGCATTCCCCATTGCTTCCACCTCTTCCATAATTGGAATGCCCTCTGACAGTTTGTATAATGCTTGACATCACACCCTGGAATACAACAGCTGATGGCTTAATATATAGTTTTTGTTCTCTTCACAGATACCACTAGTTAATAGAAGGAAGAATACTCGGCCAGTCTTGACAAAGCTGCAACAGTGCCCACTACAGGGAAGCAGCAGCCACTACCACCACCACCCCTTCCTTTCCTCTCTGCAATGGCACAGCAGCTATGCCTCTTCCCCGCCCCTGACAGGAGGCCCCAGGCCAAAACAGCCATTCATTCCTCTCCTCTTCCCGGTAAGACCTCTGGGTGTAGGTTTTGTGGCTGCCCAGCCTTTGCTGGGCAATGGAGAGGAGCAGTTCCCTGAGCAGCATCCTCCAGATTCAGGGCAGCACCACATGGCTGAAGAAGCAGGCTGTGACAGAACACTGGGATAAAGCAAGTATAGCGGTAGCTGTCCAGAGGATGGGAGAAGATGTTCACAGCTTGTGCACTGACATTAGGAGGCTGGTAGAGGTAGTGGATCATCTCACTCAGGCTCAAGAAGGCTACATGGCTGTTGTTGAGTTGGTGGGCATTAGGCGACACTCACAGGCCCATCTCCTTAGGGCTTCCTGGGTCATTTTAAATTCCATAAATAGTTTTCTTCCAAGATTTTTCCACCCTTTCCCCCATTTTATTTTTTTGTAAATAAAAAGTTTTTAATTTTTCTGTTTTTTATAAAGATTTTATTTTTGTTTTAATACAGTGTGTGTCTCTTCTGCATGCTGGAAACTTTCTAATCCCCAAGTCCTCCCCCTTTCAACCAGCCTACTGCATTCATTTTCACATCCACACACTGCTATGCATGTACTTTGGCAAGCTGCTCTGTCCTCAGACCTTTCTCCTGCACTTATCAACCCTTTCAGTTGCCTCTGTTGAGCACCAGGTAATTATGCACTGCATTCTGTGCTTTGCTCCCCATCAGTTTGGTCTTACTTCGTCTAAGCGACAGATATATGTGAGTGTGGCCAAGCCACAAACGCTAATATTCCCTAGATATATATAGATATATGTGAGTGTGGCCAAGCCACAAACGCTAATATTCCCTAGAGAAGGGAACACTCTGCAAGCTTCCCAACTAAAAAAATAAGTCAAGGGGGAGACAAGGAGCTGACAGTTAGTGCCAGTGGTCTTTTTTTTTTTATCTATAGCAAACCTTCCAGAAAAGAAAAGGTGGGTATTTTTTTTTAGTTCAAATTTCTTTATTGTACAATTTTAGCATGTACAACCAATAATGCAAAATACAAAAAATAAAAAATAAAAAAACCAATATACATGAACAACCTAAGCATCGGCATATTATTAACTAAGCAATATAAAAGGCTAGAGAAATAAAAGTATGTATCACAAAAAGATGATTTAAGAAGAAAAGCATTTTAAAGGTTCCCAAACTTTATGAGATTTGTGCAAAAAATCCTTGCACTCAGCATTAATCCATAAGGACAAGAATTGCCCAGTATCCTGTTTCCAACAATGGCCAAGCCAGGGGGGTCATTTTCCAAGGAGTTACCACAGGAGATAATTCCGCAAATCATGCTAACAGCCGTTAATGTGATTTGTGAATGCAAATGTTTAATTTTGTATTCAGGGGCAGAGTTGGGGTGGAGCATATGTTAAGTAGGAAAGAGTTATCATGTGCTGCGAAACAGCCACAGTGTTAGCATGGCTCCTAACATGGCCAATAGCTACACCTCTTTCATTTGCAGTATGTTGTGCGCTAGAGGCTGGTTCATGATGTTTCCGGCCAGCCTGTTTCAGTGTTCTGCAGGCTGAGAGAGAGAGAGAGAGAGAGAACTTTGCTATAGTGTCTCTTCCCTAGACAGGTATTTGTATCCCTATGAGAGGCTCACCTAGTAACTTGAGGTGGGGATTAGGTATGAGTGTAGGGGGTTGGAGGCCACTTTCACATTCAACGTGAGACGTACGAACAGAACAGTGGTCTCTTGTGAAGATTTGATGGCCTTCGGAGTGAGGAAACTCACTCCAAGATGAGATTTGGACAATGTTCTCTCAAACTAGCTTGATGGACACTCTACCTGGGCGACAACAAGCTAGTTTGAGAGAACATTGCCCAAATCTCATCTTGGAGTGAGTTTCCTCACTCCGAAGGCCATCAAATCTTCACAATAGACCACTGTTCTGTTCGTACGTCTCACGTTGAATGTGAAAGTGGCCCCCAACCCCCTACACTCATACCTAATCCCCACCTCAAGTTACTAGGTGAGCCTCTCATAGGGATTCAAATACCTGTCTAGGGAAGAGACACTATAGCAAGGTTCTCTCTCTCTCTCTCTCTCTGAAACAGGCTGTCTGGAAACATCATGAACTGCAATGTAGCCCAAATTGGGTTAATAGTGCAACTTGTGCTAAGAGTGTATTGCAATATGCATGCTTATTAGCATAAGGTAACACCCCTTTTTAGTATCGCATGCGATATTGGAAAATGAGGCCCCAGGTGAGAAATACTTTGAACAAGAACAGGCAATATTCCACTATATATTAAAATCTAAAAAGCATTATTTTTCCAGTTGTTTAAGTTAAACTTGATAGCAACAGCCAAAAGAAAGTCTAAGTTTCATATTTGACCTAGACAAAGGAGAATTAAAATAACAATCTTAAATGTTAAGGTTTCTTTAATAACTAAATCTCACTGATCCTGACCCAAATGACTGTCCAGAAGACGTTTAGATTATGACAAAAAAATAAAAGATGAAAAAAGTACCCTTATCAGAGGAGCAAAACCAACAGTTTGAGTTACCATTCTTTGTAATCTTTTCCACTTTAACTGAGGTCCAAATGAGCCATAAAATATAATGATTGTGCAATGGAGGCTGAGGCTGAAGAAGAGCTAGATAGTTGACGTTTCTTAAACTTAAGCCATTCAAGCAGGGTTCAATTGTATGTTCAGTTCCTCCTCCCAAAATGTCTCTAAACCTCTACACGAGAAAGAGAAGATTTTAGTAACTTGTAAAATTGAGAAGCATGTTTGGAAAAAGAAGAGATACCTATACATACATCTTCAGTTTTAAAGGTTTTAGAAAGTTGCTTCATATTAATATTACTAGAAGTAATGCAGTGTTGTAACTGAATTCATTTAAAGAATTGAGATTGAGAAAAAATAAATTCACATGTCAAATCTTTAAAAGGCTTCAAGGAACCATTATAAAGTAATTGGCCTATAGAACAAATACTAAGTTCATACCACTGTTTCCAGGCATTAACTTTTTTTTTTTTTTTTTATCAATGAACAGACTCAAACAATGCCAAATAGGCATCTTAATTAAAGTATGTCAAGTACATTTAATAGAGCTCTCTAAAAAATAGAGTATGCTCACTGGGGTCCCCTTCCACCAGGGGATCCCAGTGAGCATACTCTACAGGCTGGCCAAGCTTTTTTCTGCCTACACCACACCCAGACTCCAGCCCTACTTAACCATGTCTGTCCCTTGCCTCAATGCTTCTGCATCGAGTCTCTCTTGACTCCCTGCTTTAGCCACCTTTGCCTTGCGGCCTACACAGGTCTTTCTTCATCTTGCCTTGTGGCATCCAGGCCTTCTGACCTTAGCTTTACCTTACCTTGCCTTGTGGCCTCTAGGCCTTCAGACCTCAGTCTTGCCATGCCTTATGGCCTTAGGGCCTTCTCACTCTCTATATTGCTCTGCAGCCTTCCTAGGCCTACTCCTGACCTCTAGCCTATCTAGGCCTTGCTTACCTCTGTGGCATCTCTAGGCTTCTCCCTGTCTTTCCCCTTGGGGCCTTTCTGTATTGCTGCCTTTGGGTTTTATGTTCCACGTTCTGTGTTGTCCTTGCTTTGCACTGTCTTTTCCTGTCTTAGTCCGTTCCTGTCCAATCTTACCTGCACTCTGTTCCTGAGTTCCAGTCTTACTTGTATTCTGTTCCAGTTAAGTCTGTTCCAGTCTTATCTGCAGGCTATTCCAGTCCAAGCCTTGGTACCAGCCACACATCAGGCTTACCAACATATCCAAGCCTTGCACCAGCCTCACAATACTGCCCAAGCCTTGAACCAGCCTCACCAGACTGCCCAAGCCTTGCTCCATCCTCTCCCTGCTATCCTGCTCTACTCTGGGGGTGGTGTCCCCCACGCTCTGCCCAGACTGAAGTCGTAACACATTTTATATAACAAGTAAATAGGGATAGGCAATACTAATTGTCCTTCAACTATTTGCCATATGGGTTTCTTAGTAACATCCTGACACAGAACCAAGAGCTATCTTGTCTCAGAATAAAAGCAGAATGATAAAGAGCAAAATTAGGGAAACTGACACTACCCTTCTCTTTTAGGAATTTTAGCTTACGGGTTGCAATTCTAAGAGGCTTATAATTCCATGGAAATGTAACAAATAGTTTTTCTATAGAGTGATAGATATCCTTATTAAAGGGAAGTGGTTACATACTTAGAAAATTATTCTTTTTTTTTAACTATAACCATTTTAATAGGTTTTAATCTAACCCACCATGAACAATATAAAGAAGGCTAATGTGAAGATAAAGATGATATAAAGTCTCTAATAAAGAGGTAATATTTCTTTCCATTGTAAATTCTAAAAAAGTATCAAACCATACTCCAAGATATTTAAATGGTTCAGAAATCCAGCGGAAGGAGAATTCTTTAAGATCCTCTTTAAGAATTGCATTTATTTAATAGGACAATCAGTGATTTCTCCCAATTCATCTTATAGCCTGAAAATACTGAATATTGTTTAATAATTTGTAAAAGTGGAGATATGGAGTCAATAGAAAAATGAGAAGATCATCCACAAAGACTGATAATTTGCATTCATAGCCATTAATGCAGATAGCTTAAACTGTGATGCTGTGACATATCACAATAGCCAAAGGTTCTGAAGTTATATTAAATAAAAGGGGAGACAGAGGACAAGCTTGCCTGGTATCTCTTTTTAAAAGAATATCCTCAGATAAGAGTTTATAAATAAATAGTTTTACAGCTAGGGAGTGATATACAAATCTGATCATATTAATATAAATAGGGCCAAATCCAAACCAACTTAGAAATGAAAAAGATATTCCCATTCAACCCTGTTGAATACCTTTTCCATATCAATATAAATGGCCACTAAAAGAGTATCAGCTGTATTTGCAAAAGGAAGAATATTGCAGATCAACCTCCAATTGTGAGAGATTAGTCTAATAGACATAAATCCATTTTGATCACTATGCACAAGAGAAGGAAATAACCTTCACCATATGTAGGGCTAAAAGCTTAAAGATGAATTTTAAAAGCCCGGCGCACGCAATCAATTAAGAGATGTGGCAAGAAGTCGAGCTTGCGAGCGGAGTTTAAAAAGCACCCAGATGCGCACATAAAACCACCTGCACACATATCTGAAAAATTTCCAAACAGGGCTGAGGTGCGGGTGTGCTATGATGAGTGGTGCCTGGCCAAGAAATGTGGATGTAAATACTTTCTGTGCTCCGGAATGCGCCTAAACCTATAGATGACATATAAGTTATAACATAAAAGGATTGAGCCATTTCTGAGGGGATTGAAGGGCCTGTGGTAACTGTGGGGAGTGTAGACTATCGAGCTGGAGAGCGGGGGGGGGGGGGGGGGGGGGGGGGATGTTTGCAGGACCTAGCTCTTAACTGCATGAATTGGTGGACAAACTGGTAAACTGGAAATGGCGTGGGCGCGTGCCCCCTTTAAAATCCTCCAATTTACATGGTAGAAGTGAGATTGGTGCGCCCATGTGCCCACCCATTTAAAATTTTGCATACATGCATGCAGCCAGGCTATTTTATAACATATGCGCATATACACGTGCAAAAGCTCACTTGCACGCCGGTTTGAAAGCTACCATCTTTGCATATAATGTGCAATCTATATTTATTAAAGAAATAAGCCTATAGTTTTGGCGTAAAGTAGGATATTTGGCTTTTCTAATACAATTACCCTGGCCTCCATAAAGGAACCTATATTAACACCAGGATGCAGAAATTTGTTATAGAGATTCAATAAGTGAGCTAATGGTTTATGCTTTATGAAATTTAACAGTAAGGCCATCTTCCCTGGGTGCTTTCTGAAGTCATAACAATTTTAAAGCATCTAATATTTCTTGTTCAGAAATGTCAGATTTCTAACATTTCACATTCTCTGGGTGTTAGCGAGGGATGAAGTAAATCACAAAGAAATGTATCAATATGATTTGAAGAACTTGCAGCTTCCTAGGTATATAACTTGGAATAAATGTGTGAAATTGACGTATTATGTCATCATCCTGTAATAGTAACTCTTGATGAGTACTTATAGATGCAATTTTTTGCCTGTCTTTAAGGTTTTGTAAATATTGTGCCAATGTTCTACCATCTTTATTATTTTCAGAATAACACTTAGCACAATATTTAGTATAGTACCTGCTCTTTGGTTCATTAAAATATTGTAGTTATATTTCAATTTTTGCAACTGAACCAACAAATCATATTTGAGCATTAATGTACAGTTGTTCAAGTATTTTCATTTCAATTGCTAAAAGTCCAGCTCTTTCTTCTTTTCGTTATTTTTCCCTATAGCATATATTATAATTACTCCTCTGATTGTGGTCTTAAAAGCATCCCACCAAATTTTAGTGGAAATTTTATCAGAGGCTTTATTCAAAAAATAACTCTGTATGGATCATTTAACAATGTCATGAAAATCATCAAATTGTAGTAAACTAGCATTAAACCTCCAAGAAAAGGAGGAAGAAGAAAACATTTGTAAACAAATATCCATCGATACAGCAGCGTGATCTGAAACAATAATATTGTGAATCTCAGTGTGCACCAAGGAGAGGAGAAAGGTGGACATCAAAAATAAATCAATCATGGAGTAGGATTGATTTGGGAGAGAGAAATAAGTATAGTCTCGCTCCATGGGATGTTGCCGGTGCCCTGGGTCTGATAAACATAGTTCTTTAATTAAAGAAAGTAAAAACTCCCAGACTTAGGGGTAGATTTTCAAAGGGGTACGCTCGTACCCCCCGAAAACTTACCCCAAACCCCCCCTGCGCGCCGAGCCTATTTTGCATAGGCTCGGCGGCGCGCGCAAGCCCCGGGATGCGCATAAGTCCTGGGGCTTGCATGGAGGGGCGTGTCGGGGGGGCGTGTCGGGGGCATGCCAGGAGTGACGCGGCATTTCGGGGGCGTGTCTGGAGTGACGTGGCGTTTTGGGGGCGTGTCCGGGGGTGTGGTTCTGGCCCGGGGGCTTGACAGCGGCCTCTGGACCAGCCCCCGGACCGGAACATGGAGCACGGCAGCCGGCCCGGCACGTGTAAAGCTATGCCTGCTGGGGATAGAGGTAGGGGGGAGGTTTAGATAGGGCCTGAGGGGTGGGTTAGGGAGGGGAAGGTGAGGGGAAGGTGAGGGGAGGGAACGGAGGCAGGCTGCGTGGCTCGGCGCGTGCAGGCTGCCAATTTTGGGCAGCCTTGCGCGTGCTGACCCCAGATTTTAATGGATACGCGTGGCTACGTGCGTATCTACTGAAATCCCGCGTACTCTTGTTCGCGAGTACTCTTGTTAGCGAGTCAATATTTGGGGTCATATACATTGCAAAATGCTATCTGAGAGCCTTCTAAAGTAACCACTGCAGTAGCCCATCTGCCTTCCAGATCAGTTTACTGAAAAGAAACATGAAAACTAAGATGTTTCTTTGCTATAATGGTTGCTCCGTTTTGTTTTTCCATAGCAGGAGAAAAGGACATAATTTGAAAACCCATAGGGGCAGATTTTCAAAGCCCTACGCGCATAAAGGGGCGGATTTTAAAAGGAGCGCGAATAGCCTACTTTTGTTTGCGCTCCAGGCGCAAACAAAAGTACGCTGGATTTTAGTAGATATGCGCGGAGCCGCGCGTATCTGCTAAAAACCTGGATCGGCGCGCGCAAGGCTATGGATTTTGTATAGCCGGCGCGCGCCGAGCCGCGCAGCCTACCCCCGTTCCCTCCAAGGCCGCTCCGAAATCGGAGCGGCCTCGGAGGGAACTTTCCTTTGCCCTCCCCTCACCTTCCCCTCCCTTCCCCTACCTAACCCACCCGCCCGGCCCTGTCTAAACCCCCCCCTTACCTTTGTCGGGGGATTTACGCCTCCCTCTGGGAGGCGTAAATCCCCGCGCGTCAGCGGGCCTCCTGCGCGCCGGGACGCGACCTGGGGGCGGGTCCGGAGGGCGCGGCCACGCCCCCGGGCCCGCCCCCGGAACGCTCCCGACACGCCCCGAAAACGCCGCGCGGTTCGGGCCCGCCCCCGACACGCCCCCTCCGAAAACCCCGGGACTTATGCGAGTCCCGGGGCTCTGCGCGCGCCGGTAGGCCTATGTAAAATAGGCTTACCGGCGCGCAGGGCCCTGCTCGCGTAAATCCGCCCGGTTTTGGGCGGATTTACGCGAGCAGGGCTCTGAAAATCCGCCCCAAATTCTGGAGGATTTACGCGCATAGGGTGGTTACGCGCGCCAGGCCTATTTTCAAAAGGCTCGGCGGCACGCATAAAGCCCCGGGATGCGTGTAAGTCCCGGGGCTTGAGAAAATGGGTGGTCCGGGGCCGGGGCATGGGCGGGATGGTCCGGGGGTGTGACCAGAGGCCTCTCCATGGCAGCCGGGCCAGGGGATCATGCGCCGGCAGGCGTAACTTGTGAAATAAAGGTACGGGTTTTTTTTTCTTTCGGGCTGGGGGGCGGGACAGGTAGGGGAAGGTGGGGGGGGCGGGGAAGGAAAGTTCCCTACAAGGCCGCTCTGATTTCGGAGCGGCCTCGGAGGGAACAGGAAAAGCCGGCTGGTCTTCCTGAGGGCTCGGCGCGCGCAAGTGGCACTAATGTGCATCCCCTTGCACATGCTGACCCCTGATGTTATAATATGTGCATGGCTGCACGTGCATGTTATAAAATCGGACGTACATTTGTGCGTGCCGGGTAGCGCGCACAAATATAGGCTGTGCGCGTACCTTTTAAAATCTGCCCCATGTCATTTAGCTTGAGGTTTTCTTTTGCGGACAAGTGTGTTTCTTGGAGGAAGTTGATACTGGAATTTTCACTTTTTAAATACATTAAAATTTTTTCCTCTTAATAGGGTTATTCAAACCCTGAATGTTTAACAAACTCAATTTCAATTTGACCGCCATTATACTATTTGCAGAATCCTATTTAATGAAAGTAAAAGGAAATGTAAAAAATGATAGAATCACAGTGAAGACAACGATGAAGAAATAGTCAATCTGTGATAAAAATAATAATATACAATGCATATTGGGCCAGATTTAATAACATGCGCGTGGGCAAAAAGAATCAAATGAGGGTGATTATATAAAGAGAATTAGCCATTACCACTTCCAGAAGTAGAAAAAAATATTTTCACAAGGAAACTGGGGTATTTTATAAATTACCCAATCTTTCTACAGGTAAAGTATCCATGCACTCTTTTACCTGTGAATTGCAGAGACAATCAGGGGATAGAGAAATACTGGGTCAGACCGAGGGTCCATCAAGCCCAGCATCCTGTTTCCAACAGTGGCCAAACCAGGCCATAAGAACCTGGCAAGTACCCAAAAACTAAGTCTGTTCCATGTAGTAACATGGAACAGACTTAGTGGAACAGGCTGTTCCATGTTACTACATGGAACAGCCTGTTCCACTGCTATAACTAGCAGTAACACTGCTAGTTATAGCAGTGGCTATTCCCTAAGTAAACTTGATTAATAGCAGCTAATGGACTTCTCCTCAAAGAACGTATCCAAACTTTTTTTTTAACCCAGCTACACTAACTGCACTAACCACATCCTCTGGCAACAAATTCCAGAGCTTTATTGTGCGTTGAGTGAAAAATAATTTTCTCCGATTAGTCTTAAATGTGCTACTTGCTAACTTCATGGAATGCCCCCTAGTCCTTCTATTATTCGAAAGTGTAAATAACCGATTCACATCTACTCGTTCAAGACCTCTCAAAGACCTCTTAAAGACCTCTATCATATCCCCCCTCAGCCGTCTCTTCTCCAAGCTGAACAGCCCTAACCTCTTAAGCCTTTCCTCATAGGGGAGCTGTTCCATCCCCTTTATCATTTTGATTGCCCTTCTCTGTACCTTCTCCATCGCAACTGTATCTTTTTTGAGATGCGTCGACCAGAATTGTACACAGTATTCAAGGTGCGGTCTCACCATGGAGAGATACAGAGGCATTATGACATTTTCCGTTTTATTAACCATTCCCTTCCTAATAATCCCTAACATTCTGTTTGCTGTTTTGACTTCTGCAGCACACTGAGCTGACGATTTTAAAGTATTATCCATTATGATGCCTAGATATTTTTCCTGGGTAGTAGCTCCTATGGAACCTAACATTGTGTAACTACAGCAAGGATTATTTTTCCCTAAATGCAACACCTTGCACTTGCCACATTACATTTCATCTGCCATTTAGATGCCCAATCTTCCAGTCTTGTAAGGTCCTCCTGTAATGTATCACAATCTGCTTGTGATTTAACTACTCTGAATAATTTTGTATCATCTGCAAATTTGATAACCTCACTCGTCATATTCCTTTCCATTTCATTTATATATATATTGAAAAGCACCGGTCCAAGTACAGATCCCTGAGGCACTCCACTGTTTACCCTTTTCCACTGAGAAAATTGACTATTTAATCCTACTCTCTGTTTCCTGTCTTTTAACCAGTTTGTAATCCACAAAAGGACTTTGCCTCCTATCCCATGACTTTTTAGTTTTCTTAGAAGCCTCTCATGATGGACTTTGTCAAACGCGCTCTGAAAATCCAAATATACTACACATCTATTGGTTCACCTTTATCCACCTGTTTATTAACCTCTTCAAAAGACTGAAGCAGATTTGTTAGGCAAGACTTCCCTTGGATAAATTCATATTGACTGTGTTCCATTAATCTTGAGAATAGTTTCCACTGTTTTTCCCGGCACTGATGTCAGGCTCACTGGTCTATGGTTACCCAGATCGCCCCTGGAGCCTTTTTTTAAATGTTGGGGTTACATTGGCCACCCTCCAATCTTCAGGTACAATGGATGATTTTAATGATTGGTTACAAATTTTAACTAATAGATCAGAAATTTCATTTTTTAGTTCTTTCAGTACCCTAGGATACATACCTTCTGGTCCAGGTGATTTACTACTCTTTAGTTTGTAAATCTGGCCTACTACATCTTCCAGGTTCACAGTGATTTCATTCAGTTCATCTGACTCATCACCCCTGAAAACCATCTCTGGAACTGGTATCTCTCCAACATCCTGATTAGTAAACATGGAAGCAAAGAATTAATGTAATCTTTCTGCAATGGCCTTATCTTCCCTAAGAGCCCCTTTAACCCCTCGGTCATCTAATGGCCCAACCGACTCCCTCACAGGTTTCTTGCTTTGGATATATTTTAAAAAGTTTTTATTATTACTTTTTGCCTCTATGGCCAACTTCATTTCAAATTCTCTCTTCGCCTGTGAGGTAATGGAAGGTTAAAGTTTAGCCCATGACTGCCAATAATTGAGGTCAGAAAAATATCTGTCAAAAGTTGCCTGAAAAATGTATTTTATCCAGGTAAACTTTATCCGGGTATCTTCAGTAGCACATTTTATCCAACTATGTTCCATTGAATATACAAGAATATTTATCTGGGTAACTTCCTTGATTTCAGGTCCACTGAATATTGACCTTGGTGTTAAAGAAGGAAAGGTACAGGTTATAAATTTAAAAAAGCAAATCAAAAATTAGGTTTAGCTCATTTATTCTAAATAGAAACACTTTCTTTCTCTCATTGCTGATGATTGAGATCTGCTCTTTTATATACTATTTCTGATGTCTGGCATTAAAGATTCCTTACCATAAGGTAATAAATCTAAAAACACGTCAAATACATATAACACTCTGCCTCGTCCTGATCTGAAGCCAGATGCACATCATTATCTACTTTGATTCCTCATTAACCTTGCATGACAAAATTCATAAGCAAGAAACCTGAATACTCCCTACAATTTTACTTGCTCTACAAAGGCAGCATCCATGGACACTGGAGCAGAGAATAAAAGATACCCTTTTGCAGAGAAATTACAGCCTTCTGGGACCTCTGCTAATCAGAACAGTTATAGCATTATTCAGGGAGCAGGATCTCAGGCAGCTTGCTATCTCTGAATATTCCAAACTCCAAGGCTCCTGCTGCTATTGGAAAGTGATGCTCCAAGTAAGGAAAGGAATATAAATCTCACAAAGTATACTTTCACCTCAGGGAAATAAAAGCTTTGGCAAACAATGTGGACCTTACATTTGCAATAGTTCTATAATGAGCACTCAAGAACTATATAAAAAAAAAATGGTAGGAAATAGCAGATCTGGACTGAAATCTGACTGCTGTCAACTGAAATGGGATGGCACACAAGAAGGCAGAAGAAACAAAGCAGAAGTAGAGATGTTTGAAGTCACTAGTGAACTGTAAGTCAGCTGGGATATGGTAGCAAATCAAAGCCATCAGAAAATAGGTGCATCACAACCTGAGCATCTTAAAACCCCTTGAGGAAATGATTTTGTCAACACCAAAGTTTGTCAACACTTAAGTTTGTCACTTAAGACTGTGGTTTCAAAATTTGCAAGGAGGTTTTCATGTTTATCCTGTCTTCAATAACCTATGTTCCAGTATTACTGCAGTGCTGCATATATCTAATTGAAATTATAAGTTATAGTAATAGTAGTAGTAGCAGCAGCAGTATTGCAGTTTTGATTGATTTCCTTCTTGATGTAAACAGATGTATGTTTATATTTCAATATTTTCAGAGGAGTGTACTATATGCAAGGATGAATAACTATGTGAGATCTAATATGTAAAGAGACCCCAGGGATGTCATAACCTTGATTACTATGTGCTTCACTTAAGAATCACCTGTAGCTAAATTACTTTGATGGTGTCATACTGCTCTGCTTCCCACGTCTGCATCCTCGAGCAAAGGCAAATGTTGAAAATGCAAAACATGCCTTACACCAAGTAAACTCTGTGAGGTCAATACTCAAAGAATTTGACTGGTTAAGTTCAGGACTTAGCCAGACAAAACACAGGATTTATAAATCAAACCATTCTGACTGGTTCCAATTTCCTAAGTAGGTTTATAGCCAAATAAAACAACATTTCAGGATAGCGCTAACTTATCCAGGTAAGTTACACAGTTAAGGCTAGTCAGCCACAGAGCAGTCCTAGAGTTATTTGGGTACATGGTTATAGTCAGAATATAGCTGGGCAATTAAAAAAAAAAATAATAAAACTCAAGGCCAGTAGTTCCAATCCTCCACTCCCTCACATCCCAAAAACTTAAAAAAAAATGTCAGGGCATAATGCCCTATGCCCCTCTTAACTACCTTGTAGCATTCTTCTGCAGCATTTTCTGAACTAAGGAAACTGCTCAACAGCCACAATAGCAGCAGATAACTACTGTTGCCTTCAAATACATAAGATGATCGTCACTCACAATACTCTGCATGTTTGATTCATAACACTACAGGCATCTAGGGGCCTAAGTGAAACCACATGCTAAAAAATCAAAAGTATAAGTTAAGATGCCACTTTCAAGCAATGCAATACATTTTAGCATGGACAAGAAAAAAAAAAAGAATAGTTTTCATGTGCTATGAAGGCTATTAGCATGCTTACTAACCCATCAACATGTAACTTCAAATAGAATTTCTGTGCTAAATTATATATATATATATATGCCAAACTATGTCCTCTTTGCCTCATGGTTCAGTCCCATTACTACAAACCTGTATAAAAATAAACCTGGTACACAGGGCTGGTAGTAGTGCTAAGGGAAGAAGACAAAGAGCATCAGGATCACAGCAGAGGAGATGAAAGAAGAGAATAAGCATCCAAGGTAGGAAAAACCACACCAAAAGCTCATGCCTGTGCCACAGAGGAAACAATTGGTATCAGAGGGATCCTGCCTCAGCCAGTCCTGGCTTACCCATTCCATTGAGCCCAGGGAGGGAATGCTTCCAGCACTGAGATAGAAGGGCATCACCATCCAACCATGTTACGAGTGCTGTCCATGGCAGACCCGCAGCACGGCCCCCTCACCTCTCTGCAGTAACTCCAGCTCCTAGTTCCTCCTCTCTGGTGACCAGCTCCATCCTCAGGCCTTCCCTGGTGCCTCCGGCTCAGCTGCAGTCCCTGGCATTCCCGGTCCAGCCACCAAGTCCATTGCTTCACGTCGGGCCTCTCCGCGTGGCCCACGCTACTTGGCGCCGCACACATCACCAATCCTTATGTGGGGCCCACGGCGGGAACTAAGCCATGGTGCCGGATGATGACATCAGCGGAAGCTTCAATATTTAAGCGCAGGCTCCGCTCCCTAGCTTTGCCTTTGCAACAGGTCTCCCTAGCTGGTTGAGTACTCGTTGCCTCCTTAGAGATTCGTCTCACTCCTGTATTCCTGTTCCTCATTTGATCCTGGTTCCTGTCTCCTTGTTCCTATGTTCCTGCCTTGCACCTTACCTTGGATTACCTACACACACTTTGACTCTGTTTCGCCTGACCACACCATTGACTGTTAGTATTTGTAGGTTGTGGACTCTGGGCAGAGGTGAAAGATGGTACCGCCCACAGGGAGGAGCCCTGTGAGCCTCACTGTTGGGAGGCGAGCTCTCAGCGGACGTCAGACACAGCTGTGGAATAGAGTCTTTATTAGAGAATGAGAAAGGCACTGACCGTGAAACAGGGAGTGCAGGAGTAAGTCACAAAGTCTATGTGGTGGGGTATACCCAAGGGGAATACCTCTGTAGTGAAGATACGGCAATGGTCCGTAGAGTGGGGAACACCGATGAGGCTCCTCAGTAGAGATGATACGGTAGTGGTCCACAGCACAGGGTACACCGATGAGGGTTACTCACAAGAGTAGTGGTACTCGACCACTACTCTTGTGAGTAGTGGTCGAGTACTACCTGACTGCCTTTGTTCCGCTCTACGGACCACGGTAGTGGTCCGTAGAGCGGAGGTACTCACAGTAGTGAAGGTTCCAGGAGAAGTCCTGGGAAATGGGGGCGGATAGCCGGAGTCCTGGGAAATGGAAGCGGATAGCTGGAGACGAGGGAGGGCCCCCGAGGAGAGGGTACCCAGAGCGTCTACGCCAAGAAGCAGGAACTGGAAGTCCATAGTGAGCGAAGCGGATTCAGCAATGAGGGAACTCATTGCCAAGTCATAGGTAGGCAGGGCCAGCTGGCTTAAATATCCTGAAAGGATGCCGTCATCTGGAGGGGACACCCCCGAGGTTCTCGCCAAGACGTACTTAAGACTGGCCCATGCGCGCGTGCGCCTAGGGAATTCCGAGGGCAAGATGGCGGTCGGCAGTGTCCGTGGCATCAAGGGAGGCCCAGGAACGGTAGGCAGGATGGTGATAGTTGGTGGAGGCCGCAAGTCTTCCCCACGGAGTCAAAGCTGCAAAGAAGGAGGTGAGCAACAGCAGTCGCAGCCGTCTGCGATTGACGGGCGTAACATTGACTCTCTCCAAGCCCGAACCTCTGCTTCACCTGACCACGCCATTGAACTCTAGGGATGTTGCAGAGGTGACGCCATACTTTTGCATTCGGGATTCGGATTCGTCAGGGGGCAGATACATTGCATTCAGCCTATTGGCGCCCCGATCCGTTAATACGTCCATTTCGATTCGTTCCCCCACTAAAATTAAATTAACTACAACCCCCCACTCTCCTGACCCCCCCAAGACTTACCAAAACTCCCTGGTGGTCTACGGGGGGTCCAGGAGCCATCCCCTGCACTCACACCCTCGGTGCTGGTTTCAAAATGGCGCCGATGGCCTTTGGCCCATACTATGTCACAGGGCTACCGATGCCATTGGTCAGCCCCTGGTCACATGGTAGGAGCACAAGATGGCGCCGATGGCCATGTGACAGGGGCTGACCAATGGCACCAGTAGCCCCTGTGACATAGTATGTGCAAAGGCTATCAGCGCCATTTTGAAACCAGCACCGAGGGTGTGTGAGTGCAGGGGATGGCTCCCGGACCCCCCGCTGGACCACCAGGGGGTTTTGGTAAGTCTTGGGGGGGGGGGGGGGTCAGGAGGGTGGGGGGGTTGTTTAAATTGTTTTCTTTAGGCGGCCGAATAATTCAGCGAAGATTCGTGTATTCGTGGGGAATCGCGATACGTTTCGCTTCCCCACGAATACAACGAATATGGCCACATCCGTTGCAGATTGCCAATACGTAGGGACCGAATGCACACCCCTAATTGACTCTATCCAAGCCCGAACCTTTGCTTCGCCTGACCACGCCATTGACTCTTCCCAAGCTGGACCTCTGCTTCGCCTGATCACACCATTGACTCTCTCTAAGCCCGGACCTCTGCATTGCCTGACTGCACCATTGCCTCTCTCCAGACCTCTGCATTGCCTACTTTCGCCATTCCCCCTTTTCCCAGACCAGACCTCTCATTGCCTGACTATGTTGTTGCTTCTCTCCAGACCAGACCTCAGTATCATTTGACTACGCTTGACTATCTCCATGTTCAGACCTCAGCCTGCTTGCCACTGCTTCCAGATTGCCGCCCGCCTTGACTCAAGGCTGTCCCGTGACGCCTCTTCAACTTACACTTCCTGGACTTGGTCAATTCAGGCTTCGGCCCTGCTCTTGCTTGGGTGCCCCTGACTGCCTTTGTTCCTTTGGCGCCCCAGTCTCCAGGACATTACCTTGTCCAATGTAAGACTGTACCATCTCTATTCTGATGTCTCTGGGCTGAAACTCAATCTCCATCATTGTCCACATGTCCAGCTGGCCCCGGCAACCCAAAGGCTCAACCTGCAGGGAATGAGGGCTGGTATTGGTGAAGCTCCAGCTGGCCTCCTGTTCATCAGCCCACTCACTCGCCTGTTGACGGTGGGGACCCGTAGGTCCCTACCTATGGGTTGTGTCAACCCCACCTCGGCCCAAGGGCCCACCTCCGGTGCACAGATTGCAAAGGCCGTGGACTCGGCGGAGCCATGTGCCCCTCCAGGTCATTCCTGGCCTGGCATCCAAAGTACATGACAGCAGCAGTTTTCTTGAGGCACTGGCCTCCTCCATTGATCGTCGCCACGCCCAAGTTGATGCCCTTACCAACATCTGGTTCCAGTACGGCTCCTCCTCCTCCTCCACAGCCGTCATCTTCTATGTCTCGAGCTTTGTTGGCCCTACCAGTTGCCCCCGCACTTCAACAGTGACTCCAAGCTCTGCAGGGGTTCATCAACCAATGCTATATACAAACTCTGCAGGCCTCTGTCTTCCAGGAAGAATAACCAAAGTCACCTTTGTCTCGTCTTGAGGGAAAGCGCTGGCCTAGGCTTCTCCCCTATGGAACAGATCGGATTCCCTTCTAAGGGAGTTGTCTCAGTCATGGCAGTGTTTTGATGGACCTTTGATGATCCTGGGCCATGGGAAGCACTAGTTTGTTATATCTTTGTCAAGGTCAAAGAAGTCTAAGGTCAAAGATGGTATAGTCAAAAAGTCTTTTTGACTATACCATCGAGTTTCGGACTTTGGCTTCTGAACTCGCCTGACAGGAAGACTGCGCCTATGAGCTATCTACCTGGATGGACTTTCCTCGCAGCTGAAGGATGAGCCTGGCTTGCACAGGAGCTCCTTTCCTCTATTGAGGACCTATGGACTTGACGTGCTGAATTGATCATCATCAGAGCATCACCGGGTGAGTCAGATGACCAAGAAGCCCTCTCTGGTTCGATCCGGTTTCACCACCGACCACCAGTCCGGCCTCAGGTAGGGTCTCTATTGTGGACAAGATGGAAGAGCCCATGCAGCTGGGCCATGGGCGGCTGACCCCGGAAGAACTCCTCCGGTTGGAGACAAACTGGTCTGTGTCTGTATTGCGGAGCACCTGGCCACCATCTACAGACTTGCCCTGTCCATCGGGAGAACTTCCAGACCTAAGTTCAGTAGGGGTCCTGAACTTGAGCACAACATCTCGGCTCCTCAATTGTCTGTAACTGTCAACCTGATCTGGGACCTCCTGGTCCGTCCCAGTTCTTGCTCTGGTGGATTCCAGAGCAGGAGGTAATTTCATCCTTAAGGATCTAGTTCAACTCCTGGGTATAAAACCCGTCCTCTGGAATCTTCCTTGTGTATAGCTTCCATTTATGGGGAACCGTTACCCGGTCGAATATTCCTCACTACTGAGCCAGTTCAATTATGCATTGGTGCTCTCCACATGGAAGAAATTGAACTACTAGTACTGGAGAAATCCATTCATCCAGTGGTCTTAGGACTACCCTGGCTCCAACGTCACTCTCCCCAATTGGATTGGGGTTCACTGCCAATTGGTGGGGTTCTACCTGACACCAGTCCTGTCTACTTAAAGTGGTTACCGCCACCTTGGTTCTCCTGGCTGCCACTTCTTCAGGTACACCCGCTCCTTTTGCGGATTTCAAAGATGTATTTTCCAAGCAAAAAGCAGACCATCTTCCACCTCTTCAGAGGTTTGATTGTCCCATAGACCTCCTATCTGGGGACTATGCCTCCCCAAGGGCATACCTATCATCTGTCTCTTCCAGAGAAAAAAAGCTGTGATGGAATACATTCAAGAAAAGTTTGAGAAGGGATTCATCCACCCCTCTACCTCTCCTGCTGGGGCAGGATTCTTTTTTTTGTGACCAAGTAGCACTCTGATGTATTCTGTAGGCCAGAGTAGCAATCTGTTGTATAGGACTGCTGGAGATAGTAGTGGGTGGATCTTTGGCTGTGGCAGATGACCCACGCCCCCAGGGAACGATCCTGAGAGGGACCACAGGCTAGGCTTAGATTATGGAGACAGACACCACACTAGGTCTTTTATTAAACAGGTCTTGAAACAACCAGAGGTGGCAGTAGTGAGCTGTAGTGCCCGGCAGGCTGAAGTCCTTCAGATACTGGAACAGCGATCCCTGGATGGCTGAGCTGTTGAGAAACTGTAGACAGTGTATAGGCAGGGTATGCAGAGTTCATGAACAGAACTTAGATGACAACACTCACATATTGGTCTCAGGGAGCTCAGGAGCTGGAAAGGATAAGCCCTCGAGGAGCGAGGAGCGAGTACCTGGTTCCAGGGAAAGCTCTGAGAGAGCGGTGATAACTCACAATGATGTAGACAGTGATGGCTTCCAGGCAGAAGAGAATCAGCAGATAGTAAGGAACGAGGACCCTCGAGGAGCGAGTACCGGTTCGAGGACCCTCGAGGAGCGAGTACCGGTTCCTGTCAGTAACCTGAAAGGCAAAGAGAAAGCGAGGAGAGAGTCACCACAGAGGTAAAGAGGGGCGAGTTGGGAGACATCGGGTAGTGATGGTCGCAACACGGACAAGCTGAGCGAATGAATAGAAACATATAGAAATGACGGCAGAAGAAGACCAAATGGCCCATCCAGGTCTGCCCAGCAAGCTTCCCTCATTTTTTCTCTCATACTTATCTGTTTCTCTTAGCTCTTGGTTCTAATTCCCTTCCACCCCCGCCATTAATGTAGAGAGCGGTGATGGAGCGCATCCAAGTGAAATATCTAGCTTGATTAGTTAGAGTAGTAGGGTAGTACCGCCGCAATAAGCAAGCTACACCCATGCTATTTGTTTTTAATCGCTCCTTAAAGGCCTTTCTCTGCACCTACATCAATGACCGCCAAGACAATTTGTCTGAACTTCTTCCTTGGGCGGAGTTTTCTCACAACTCCCACATCGCCACAGCTACAGATACGTACCATTCTCCATCGTCTATGGAAGCAACCAATGACCACCATTACTCATACCACTATCAGTACCTTCTCCTGAGGCACAGGCCACTGCGGATGCCCTCAAGGCTTTATGGGAACAGACGAATCTTCGCTTACGTCAAGCCACTTCCCGGGCCAAGAGATCTGCTGACAGTCACCGATGCTCGGCCCCTTAATTTCTTTCCCGGCCAGAAAGTCTGATTGAGCACTCTGTATATCCGACTCAAAATCCCTGCTCAAAGGGTTCACTTCAAGGTACATTGGACCTTTTTTCGGTCACCCGAAGCATGGGACCAGTTACATATCAGCTTTGGCCGTCTCCTATGCTGGGAATACACAATACATTTCATGTATCTCTTCTAAAACCAGTGGTCTTGTCCTGGCCTTCCCAAAAGGCTCCTGAACTACCTCCATTGGTGGCTGAGACTGATATGATCTACAAAGTAAATGAAGTCCTTGACGTCCGCCGTAGGGGCTGCCAGTGGGAATACCTCCTCTCCTGGGAGGGTTACGGTCCAAAAGAAAACATGTGGGAACCAGCTCGGAACATCCTGGACAAAACCCTTCTCCTGCACGTCCATCATGCCCATTTGGGCAAAACCCTGACTCCAAGGGGGGGGGGGGGGCGTAAAGGGGGAGTACTCTTACGCATGCCGTCCGTGGAAGACCTGCGGCATGGCCCCACATCACCCTCTCTGTAACTAACTCCAGCTCCTGGTTCCTCCTCTCTGGTGGTGGTGGGCTGCCAGCTCCATCTTCGGGCTACCCTGGTGCATCCGGCTCAGCTGCAGTCCCTGGCATTCCGGTCCAGCCACCACGTCCATGCTTCACATCAGGCCCTCTCCGCATGGCCCGCATAGAGATGCCGCTACTGGGTGCCGCACCCCTTTCCTAGGCGCGCGTAACATCACCAGTGCTTATGTAGGGCCCGCAGCGGGAACCAAGCCGCAGCCCCCGGATGATGACAGTGGAGCTTCAGTATTTAAACACAGGCTCTGCTCCCTAGCTTTGCTTTGCAAACAGTTCTCCTTGCTGGTCGAGGTACTCGTTGCCTCCTTAGGATTTGGTCTCACTCCTGTGTTCCTGTTCCTCGTTTGATCCTGGTTCCTATCTCCTTGTTCCTACCTTGCACCTTACCTTGGATTGCCTACATGGACTTTGACTTTGCTTCGCCTGACCACGCCATTGACTCTCGCCAAGCCTGGACCTCTGTTTCGCCTGACCACGCCATTGACTCTCTCCAAGCCTGGATGTCTGCATTGCCTGACCACGCCGTTGCCTCTCTCCAGACCCAGACCTCTGCATTGCCTGACTATGCTATTGCCTCTCCCCAGGCTCAGACCTCTGCATTGCCTGACCACGCCGTTGCCTCTCTCCAGACCCAGACCTCTGCATTGCCTAACTACACCATTATACCTCTCTCCAGACCTTGACCTCTGCATTGCCTATGTCATTGCCTCTCTCCAGACCAGACCTCTGCATTGCCTGACTACGCCGTTGCCTCTCCCCAACCCAGACCTCTGCATTGCCTGACCACGCCGTTGCTTCTCTCCAGACCCAGACCTCTGCATTGCCTAACTACACCATTATCTCTCTCCAGACCTTGACCTCTGCATTGCCTATGTCGTTGCTTCTCTCCAGATCCAGACCTCAGCATCGTTATACTATACTTGACTATCTCCATGTTCAGACCTCAGCCTTGCTTGCCACTGCTTCCAGATTGCCACCAGCCTTGTCTCAAGCCCTCTCCCACTGATGGTGGCGACCTGCAGGGTGGAGCCCTGCAGGTAGCGTCAATTCTGGCCTCCTGCCCAAGGGTCCATGCTTGCAACACAAATTCTGCTTTAGCACACTATGAACACCTCTGATGGAGAAAAGTAATATAAATAAATGATGATAATAACAGTAGTATGCATCAGAAAAGAGAGACTTTTCATTTCACAATATAGAATGTACTCACACTCCTAGACTGTTGTGATTATCATGAACTGCCATCATAGACAGAGAACCGGAATGTACAATGTTGACAAAGTAGCCCTCAGTGAAATTAGATATCTGGCTAATCACTGTTTACTGAGGCTAGAGGTGGTTACATAGTTTATTGCTACTGGCCTTCCAGAAGATTCCCCATGACAAGCATGAAACAGTTTTGCCATCAGGATATCACTGGTGAATGAGCTGCAATCATCGCTGCATGCCACTGCTCCATGTTTGATGACACTGCAAGTTTTAACATGGTCCTTAAAGATTTGTGCAAATACCTCAG
The DNA here is from genome assembly GCF_901001135.1 of Rhinatrema bivittatum. Lineage (NCBI taxonomy): Eukaryota > Metazoa > Chordata > Amphibia > Gymnophiona > Rhinatrematidae > Rhinatrema > Rhinatrema bivittatum. The sequence goes on from NC_042616.1 coordinate 701,481,345, forward strand.
GCAAGCTGACTCTTCATAAATCAACGTTGATTCTGTGAACTCCTGCATAAACTCATCTCTCTTGTATCTGATTAACTCAAACTGCTCATGCAGAGGAAGTTCTAGAATAAAACCTTATGATATGAGGTTCTGAGGAAGTTGGAGCAACATCAGGAAATATTTTTTCATGAAGGGTAGTGGATGTGTTCAGTAGCTCCTGAAATGGGAGGTGGAAATTGAAATGGATCCTTATTTGCAAAAAGGGATGAAGTGAATTAGCAACTGAGCGACTGATATTCAGTAAGCAGGCAAGGGTGAAAATTATCTGGATAAAAATTATATGCATAATTTTTCCATATATTTAGTGGAACTTACTTGAATAACCCCAGTTCAGGGTATTTGCTAAATGCTGATGGGGCCATAAAAATCCCAAGACTAAGTCCCCAATTTTATAATCACCAGTCCTTTGGCCCTGAGATGTGGGTTCTTGATCTCTTGGGTGAAGGATGTCCTTCTAGACCCAGGGCTTGTGAGTGAATCCCTTCCCTATATGTTACTAAAAGCCTATTGGGGCAAGTACATTCAAACAAACAGGATGGACTCATTGGTGGGTGTACCAAATTAAAAGTTTACTTGGATTTGGTTCTCAAAATAATCAAGTGCATTATCAAAATGGTTTCCAGTTACATCCAGATTTAAACTGTTCTCGTAAAGAGCTGTCCTGGGAATGGCTTACCCTTCACACGATGGAAATATCTGTCCCAGAGAGGCTGGGGCTATACAAGTGTGGAGGGATTCCCTTTCCACAGTACCTGAAGCCCAGATGCACTCCAGACCTTCAAAAACATGTCTGTGTCTGTGTCTCAGGGTGAAGACTCCTTTGGAGGGGCCTCCAGATGTCATGATTTCTTTCTCCGGCTCTCTTCTCCAAATTGCTGTAGTAGTCCTCTCTGGAGGAAAGGCCCTCTCACTGGAAAAACAGATCTTAAATCTTCCCAACCATAGGGTAAGAAAGGATGGCTTAAAACATCTTTCCCAAAACCAAGGTAGAAAAAAAGGTAAAAAAAAACTTTAGAAAAATACTCCTTGTCTCTATCTGCACATTTCAGGTCACTGTCTTTTCCCTCTTGAACTGAGTGAAAGAATTAACAAGGCCCCCTCCTGACCTTCATAGGCCGTGAAAAAGAGCCTCCCAGGACAGGCACAGAACTTTAATGATAAAACCTCACAAAATTCTTCTCTTCGAAGCACTCCCTTCCAGGCTTGTGAAGTTGCGTGGCAGGACAATTTCACCCCCAGGTTCTAGAATGGAGGCCCATAAATGGGGGAGAACACACAAAAAAACCCCAAAACACTTCTTAAACCTCTCAACTGCAACTCAAGACTGCCACACTGCTCTTTCTACTACTCCCTTCCTTTCTTCATACAGGAGTTTACTATTCCAGACAGCCTTAGGGGAGGTGGTGTTATGAATGGTAGGGTATGCAGCTCGCCTAAACTCGCTAACCCCGGATTGGACTGGGGCCATCTAGTGGACACCTAAAGGATACATTTTCTGCTGAATATCCAGAGTAAAGTGTTATCAGGATAGTTTTATCCAGGTAACTTTAGGACTGCTATTGTGTGGACCAAATAGCACCTAGTGCTAAAACTGATGCTAAATATCGTAGCCTGCACTTGCCACTCCTCCAGCTCTGTCTCTCCTTTTTGTCCAGGTAACTTAGTCCACACAAAAGTTTTGTGTGGACAAAGTTAACCAGTCAAAGGGGGTATATTTTTGAAGGGCTAGACTTTGTGGGGAAATAAACTAATTTTACCCTCAAATCTTGAATATTGATCTCTAGGTCTTTCTGGAGCACTGCAAGTACAGTAAAAATTAGAATAAGATGGCCTAGTGGAAAATCAGGGACTGAAGCTAGTCAAATCCATCTGGCAAGGCTGAAATGATAAAACTAATTAGCAGCTAGGTCTATCTGGCAGACTGCAAATATAGTAAAAACTAGAAGTCCTAGCAGAAAACGAAAGTCTCCCAGAACTAGGTCTGTCTGGCAGGCTCCACACTTTTAATGCTGACTGGATTGAAGCCAAATGGATTGGGGGGGGGGAGGGGGCGGGGGGACACCATCAGGGAAGTCCATTGGGAACCTGTGGTCATTTTCTAAAAAAAATAAAAAGAAGATCCTGGGTCCATTGATGTTGAGGTAGCTATGGGGAAAGAGGGGAGAGGGAGGAATTATGCTTACTTTAACCCCTCTCTCTCTCCTGTTTCCCCAGACCTTTATTTTCCTCTCTGCCTCACCCCAATTGTATACTGTTTCTCCTCTCCCATCCCTATCTACCCTACCTCCCAACCAGGTATAGCGGTGTATGGGACTCCTCTTCTCTTCAGTGGCTGGTGGCATGGGAGCCGATAGCATCCACCAATCTCTTCTTCTCTTCGGTGGCGGGTGGTATGGGATCCAATAGCATCCACCAATCTCTTCTTCTCTTCAGTGGCTGGTGGCATGGGATCCAATAGCATCCACCAATCTCTGGTGGCTGGTGGGTTGAACTATGCTAGCCTCTTGAGGTCACCTCCTTCACTGATAAGACTAGCAGAATGGGCTCCTCTGTCTGCAAATGACCTCTTACTTTATGCTTCAACAGCTGGCGGATGGGTTCCACCAGTTACCACTGAGGCTCTACCTCTTTTGGGAGTAGATGGGATTGGCTTTGCCAGGTGTCCCAGGCTCCTTTTCTTTTCAGCTGTCTGTATTAGTAACCCAACCATTTTAAAAACGCACAGACTGGTAACTTCCTGGCTGCTAATCTTGTGATGCATGAGATCAGAAGCCAGGAAGTGCAGTCCATGAGTTTTGATAATTCCCTGGTGTCTGAAACTTCAAGATTTTTGTGTTGTCCTCTGGACCCCTGAACTGTGGCAAATTTATGAAAAGCAAATTTATCGCTGTTCAAAAAATGTCTGGGTCAGTAGCCTAGCCTGCAGGGACATAGAGGCTAGATGTGCAAGTAACAGCTGTATTGCTGTTTATGGCTGCTTGGATTATTATAGGACTGTGATTAGACATGGAGACGAGTGGGGTGCTAGGTAGTGAACTTGAAAAAAAAAAAAAGGAGTTAGCAATGCTCAGCTAATCAATAGGGTAGAACACAATGCAGGAAGATGGAACTGTTTTGGATTTGGAATTGACATGTAATAAGCAGTCACACTTACTATCGGGTCGCTACAGTATCGTTCGGTCGAAGATTGCCCGTCTGTAACGCGCTCGGAGGCGCACAATTCGGGCGGCGTTAAGCAATCCATCGATACAGTCTCCAGTTTTCACGCGTCCTTAGCGCTTCTTAAAACAGACGCATAACCCTTCTTTCGCACGCGGCATGTAAATGAACGAATTAGCTGTATAATGGCTGTATAATGAAGGAATTAGCTATTCCCCTCCTGATATACCCGTAACGCGCGCTCAGATTATCTCCTTAGTAACCCGCTGTTTTGCCGCGGCCTTAACGTGTTAGTTGTTACCTACCGCCTCCCCCTAGTAGGTGTTAGGACTGTGAGTCTAGTAACAAATCCATTCGACACCACTTAAGATACTCAAAAACAATAAAACACAATAAAAAAAAAAGCGATACAGAGATGATCGAGAAAATATAATGCGTGGGACACATAAAACCTGTCAGAAAAAAAAATAAAAATTTTTAAATACCTGTCGGCGGGCCGCATGGGTCCAGGCGGCCGGCGGGCGGCGGGATCCGAGGGGCGGGTGGTCGCGTGTTAAATCTAGGCCGCGGGCGGGTGGGGCGCCTGTTCCAGGCGGCGGCGGTGGGGGGGGCGGGTGGACGCGCGTTAGTTTCAGACGACCGGCGGCGGGAAGCCGGGGGGCGGGTGGTCCGCGTGTTAAATCTAGGCCGGGTCGCACAGGCGCCGCATATCATTCACTGCCGGCAACCGGCAGTGAATGAATGCGCGCCTGTGCGACCCCTGCGATTCGGCGCTCAAGGCAGTCACATGCCGTGACATCACGCCTTGAGCGCCGAATCGCAAGGCAGTCACATGCCGTGACGTCACGCCTTGAGCGCCGAATCGCAGGGTCCGCACAGGCGTCGCATTCAATTCACTGCCGGTGGGGGGCTGCCCGCCACCGGCAGTGAATTGAATGCGCGCCTGTGCGACCCGGCCTAGATTCAACACGCGACCACCCGCACCCCGGCTCCCGCTGCCGGTCATCTGAAACTAACGCGCGTCCACCCGCCCCCCCCCCCGCCGCCGCGATTCGATTCGAGTTCGATTCGGCGCTCAAGGCAGTCCACATGCCGTGACGTCATGCCTTGAGCGCCGAATCGCAGGGGTCGCACAGTGCGCGCATTCATTCACTGCCGGTGGGGCAGCCCCCCACCGACAGTGAATGAATGCGCGGCCTATGCGACCCGGCCATAGATTCAACTACGCGACCACCCGCCCCCTGGCTCCCGCCCGCCGGTCGTCTGAAACTAACGCGCGTCACCCGCCCCCCCCCCGCCGCCGCGCCGCCTGGAACAGGCACCCACCCGCCCCGCGGCCTAGATTTAACACGCGACCACCCGTCCCCCCCGGATCCCGCCGCCCGCCGGCCGCCTGGACCCACGCGGCCCTCCGACAGGTATTTAAAATTTTGTTTTTTACACTTCCTGGTGCCTGTCATTTCAAATGTCATTTGAAATGACATTTGAAATGACAGGTACCAGCACACCCAGGTTACTGTATAGGCGCTGTATTAAGCGCCTATACAGTAAAATGGGTTGCGCGGGCATAACCCTTCCCTAACGCTTTACAGCCGCGCATGCATTTGCATGCAATTAGAAGAGAGTATCAGGCGCTAGGTCAAGAGAACTGTGCGGTCGGGTAGGAAGGGTGCGCCTGACACTGCCGCACTTTTTCTACCGCGGCCTTACAGTATCGAGCCGTATGGCAGCTGAAATATATCCTTGCAATATGAATGTTACGGCTATGGCTGCTGTGCAACCGCCTCACCCACCAGGGGTCCCTCAAGAGCTTGCTCTCCTGGCTGGTCCAATCTGCCCTAGTCAGCTGCTCTGTGTCCCGGACCGTCTTTATAATCCTGCCTACCCAAGACCCAGTGCTTCGGCATCGAGCTCGTTTGGGCTCCCTGCTCTATGCCTCTCTTGCTACCCCCTTGCCCTCAGGTTTCTGCCCTGCTGCCTTGCCTTTGGACTTCTGCCCTTGCTGCCCTGTCTTTGGGCTTCTGCCCTGCTGCCTTGCCTTTGGGCTTCTGCCTTGCTGCCCTGCCTTCGGGCTTCTGCCTTGTTGTGTAGCCTTCGGGCTTATGTGTTTTGTGTTCAGTGTTAGTGCTGTCCTGGTTTGTCTGTCTGTTCATTGTCAGTCTGTCTTCCTCAGGTTCCCTCAGTTTCAGTTCACACATACTCACAGTCTATATCACTCTTACCTGCACACTAATCTGTATCCACTCTTACCTGCACTCTGCTCCTGTGTTCTGACCATCTTTACCCGCACTCACTTCCATACATACCTCCATGTTGCTTATGTGTATCAAGCTCACCCTTACTCCACGCACCTTGTATCAGAGACTCCCTCAGCCTGCATAGAATTCCCTCCAACCAGCACTCAGCTACAATCCAGCTCCACAGGTTCCAGCCAGCACCCAGCTACAATCCAGCTCCTCAGATTCCAGCCAGCACTCAGCTACAATCCAGCACTCAGCTACAATCCAGCTCCGTAGGTTCCAGCCAGCACCCAGCTACAATCCAGCTCCTCAGGTTCCAGCCAGCACTCAGCTACAATCCAGCACTCAGCTACAATCCAGCTCCATAGGTTCCAGCCAGCACCCAGCTACAATCCAGCTCCTCAGGTTCCATCCAGCACTCGGCTACAATCCAGCACTCAGCTACAATCCAGCTCCTCAGGTTCCAGCCAGCCCCAGGCTCCTTGCCAGACAGTACTCTGCTCCACAGGTTCCAGTCATCACCCAGTACTATTCACGCCTGCTTCTCTCCACCCCTGGGGGCACCCCTGCAGATGGTGGTTCTCTACATCTGACCACTGCCTAATTGTAACAATGAACAGGAATCACTTGACAAACTGAACGAACCAATTGGTCTATATTTGCTATTAATCTACTATGGTACCCATGTTTTTATGTTAATGCAGATGTTGGACAAGGGCAGATGGGCAAGATTTATCAGGCATCATGGAATAATTAATGAATATTCCAATGGCCTACTATTTCTGGAAACCTGCACTCAGCCTGAACTGATCATCACTAATACAGATTTCAACAAGTCCATAAGTATAAGAATACTTGCATGGATCCAAGCTACAAACACTGGCACATGTTGGAATATATTATCACCAGAAAATCACCATGATCTTTCTGTATCTGCTGAACACAGATCATGTGATGGCACTTCCAAATGGTTCAACCATCAGCATTACGCAAAACTAGGCAGTCGCCTAGAACACCAAGATTTTGGGGACAGCAAAATCTGCCAGTGTGAAATCTAGAGCCCAATACAGTCAATGAAGGGAGTTCAGTACTCGAGCCAACTGTTGTCAGTAATTCCAGTTGAGAGTGGGGTGTGTGTGTCCAAAGGTTCACTTAGGGCCCCAAATATGCTTGCACCGGGCCTGACTATATTCCCTTCCATTGTTAAAGAAACTAGATGTTGAAAAATTGAAGCTTACAGAAGTGCAGACTTAATTTTAAGAAAAATGGAATACTAAACTGCTTGTAGACCCAGAGGCAGTGTTTATTAGAAATCTGTTATAAATCCTTGTTTCCATACTGTCCATCATGAGTACCAGTTTGACCAAAAGTTGGCCACACATCGGTTACAGGATATAAAGTGTGTTACTTACTAATCACTTACATTAATGACAAGTCTGGAAGTACAAAAAAGGCTGCTTGGATCAGTTGTTTAAACACAGGCATGATTCAGAATATAAAAAAAAAAGATAGTGGATGAGCAAAATAAAAGAGTTTTAAGAGGAAATATATAAAGAATGTTTATTATGGCATAAAACTGTTTTTAAGGCCCACAACTCCAGCAGCTCACTGGTTTTCTCAAAGGATGGGATCTACCCTGATCATAGATTAGACAAATAATTTTGATTGCTGTCCAAAGCACTTCCATGTGGTGTTTAATCTTTCATACTGTTACTCGTGCTGTCCGTGGCAGACCCGTGGCAAGGCCCCCTTCACCTTCCTCCATTGACTCCAGCTCCTGGTTCCTCCTTGTTGGCAGCAGTGGCTGTCAGCTCCGTCCTCGGGCCTCCCCCGGTGCCTCCGGCCCTGCTGCAGTTCTTGGGATTCCTGGCCCAGCCACCACTGCTCGTCGGGCCTCTCCGCGTGGTCCGTGAGAAGAGACGCTGCTACTCACGCCACGCCCCTCCCTTGGAGTGTGCACACACCTTTGATGGTTTAAGTAGGTACCGCGGGCGGGAAACTAGCTGCGGCCCCGGATGATGACGTCAACTCAGCTACAGTATTTAAGTGCAGCTCTGCTCCCTAGTTATTGCCTTTGCAACAGGTCTCCTCGCTGGTCGAGTACTCGTTTCCTCCTAGAGAATTCGTCTCGTCTCTGCATTCCTGTTCCTCATTGTTTCCTGGTTCCTGTCCTCCTTGTTCCTACCTTGTTTCATTCCTCGGATTGATTACAGGATTTGACTCTGCTTCGCCTGACCACGCCATTGATTCTCTCCAAGCCCGTACCGCTGCTTCGCCTGACTCGCCATTGACTTTCTCCAAGCCCGGACCTCTGCTTCACCTGACCACGCCATTGACCTCTCTCCAAGCCCGGACCTCTGCTTTGCTTGATCACGCCATTGACTCTCTATTGCCTGTCCTCCAGACGCCAAACCATGCTCTGCTTCGCCGCAACTACGCTATTACCTATGCTCAGACCATATGACTTTCCACTTCCACTTGACTTTTGCGCTTGACTATCTCTCCATGATCAGGAACATCCAGCCTTAAGAAACAATAAGGAAGCATAAGAAATTGCCCATGGTGGGTCAGACCAAGGGTCCATCAAGCACAGCATCCTGTTTCCAACAAAGGCCAAAACCAGGCCACAGGAACCTGGCAATTACCCAAATACTAAGAAGAACCCATGCTACTGATGCAATTAATAGCAGTGGCTATTCCCTAAGTATAATTGATTAATAGCCATTAATGGACTTCTCCTCCAAGAACTTATCCAAACCTTTTTTGAACCCAGCACTAACCACCTCCTCTGGCAACAAATTCCAGAGCTTTATTGTGCGTTGAGTGAAAAAGAATTTTCTCCGATTAGTCTTAAATGTGTTACTTGCTAACTTCATGGAATGCCCCCTAGTCCTTCTATTGTTTGAAAGTGTAAATAACCGAGTCACATCTACTCGTTCAAGACCTCTCATGATCTTAAAGACCTCTAACATATCCCCTTTCAGCCGTCTCTTCTCCAAGCTGAACAGTCCTAACCTCTTCAGCCTTTCCTCATAGGGGAGCTGTTCCATCCCCTTTATCATTTTGGTTGCCCTTCTCTGTACCTTCTCCATCGCAACTATATCTTTTTTGAGATGCGGCGACCAGAATTGTACACAGTATTCAAGGTGCGGTCTCACCATGGAGCGATACAGAGGCATTATGACATTTTCTGTTCTATTAACCATTCCCTTCCTAATAATTCCTAACATTCTATTTGCTTTTTTGACTGCTGCAGCACACTGAGCCGACAATTTTAAATTATTATCCACTATGATGCCTAGATCTTTTTCCTGGGTGGTAGCTCCTAATATGGAACCTAACATCGTGTGACTACAGCAAGGGTTATTTTTCCCTATATGCAACACCTTGCACTTGTCCACATTAAATTTTATCTGCGATTTGGATGCCCAGTCTTCCAGTCTTGCAAGGTCCTCCTGTAATGTATCACAGTCTGCTTGTGATTTAACTACTCTAAATAATTTTGTATCATCTGCAAATTTGATAACCTCACTCGTCGTATTCCTTTCCAGATCATTTATATATATATATTGAAAAGCACCGGTCCAAGTACAGATCCCTGAGGCACTCTACTGTTTACCTTTTCCACTGAGAAAATTGACCATTTAATCCTACTCTCTGTTTCCTGTCTTTTAACCAGTTTGTAATCCATGAAAGGACATCGCCTCCTATCCCATGACTTTTAGTTTTCTTAGAGCCTCTCATGAGGGACTATGTCAAACGCCTTCTGAAAATCCAAATACACTACATCTACCGGTTCACCTTTATCCACATGTTTATTAACCCTTCAAAAAAAGTGAAAGCATTTTGTTAGGCAAGATTTCCCTTGGGTAAATCCATGTTGACTGTGTCCCATTAAATCATGTCTTTCTATATACTCTACGATTTTGGTCTTGAGAATAGTTTCCACTATTTTTCCCGGCACTGAAGTCAGGCTCACTGGTCTATAGTTACCCGGATCGCCCCTGGTGCCTTTTTTAAATATTGGGGTTACATTGGCCACCCTCCAGTCTTCAGGTACAATGGACGATTTTAATGATAGGTTACAAATTTTAACTAATAGATCAGAAATTTCATTTTTGAGTTCCTTCAGAACCCTAGGATGCATACCATCCGGTCAAGGTGATTTGCTACTCTTTAGTTTGTCAATCTGGCCTACTACATCTTCCAGGTTCACAGTGATTTCGTTCAGTTCATCTGAGTCATCACCCCTGAAAACCATCTCTGGAACTGGTATCTCCCCAACATCCTCATTAGTAAACACGGAGCCTTGCTTCTCACTGCCTTCAGATTGCTGCCAGCCCTGACTCAAGTCTGTTCTTCAACGCCTCTCCAGCTTACTCCCTGGATGTAGTTTACTCAAGCTTCGGCCTACTCTTGCTCAAGTTTCCAGGACACTACCTTGTCCAGAGTAAGACTGTACTATCTTTCATCTGCTGTCTCTGGGCTGAACCAACTCCTACCTCGACTACACACAGAGGCCCACCTAAGTCCTGCTGGCCCCAGCACCCAAAGGCTCAATCCACGGGGAACGAGGGCTGGTATAGGTGAAGCTCCAGCGGCCTCTTTCTATCAGCCCACTCTACCTGCCGACGGTGGGGACCCTTAGGTCCTTACCTACGTGTTGCGTCATTCCCACCTTGGCCCAAGGGTCCACCTCTGACACAACACATAGAGGACTTCTTCAGAATGATGACATAGCATACTTTGACCAAAGGAAACACTTATTTACTTTATCACAAATGACCCATTTATTAATACATTATTATATACAAACACATAATATAAAAATACCCCCCCCATCTTCCCCCTCATAATCTCATTCACACCACGTTCTTAAAACCCACAATCCGAATGTCCAACACTATAGGATCCTATTTGTTTCACCCACCCTAGGCTTCCTCAGGGACTATAGCAAACAATTTTTTTATATTTTCTTTAATTGTACTTATGTACTACTTCTCCTATTAGTTTCTTCTCTTGTGGTATTTAACATCCCTCGATGTTCTTCAATCATTAATTCACTTTGGGCCAGATATTCATACTTACGCGCGGGCGTAGATTTGTGCGTGCATAAATCTATGCCCGATTTTATAACATGCGCTCGCAGCCGCACACATGTTATAAAATCCTGGGTCGGTGCGCGCACGTGTGCACCTTGCGTGCGCCGAGCCCTAGGGGAGCCCTAATGGCTTTCCCCGTTCCCTCCGAGGCCGCTTCGAAATCGGAGCAGCCTCGGAGGAAACTTTCCTTCTGCCCCCCCCACCTTCCCCTCCCTTCCCCTATCTAACCCCCCCCCCCCCCCAGCCCTACCTAAATCCCCCCCTTTATTTTTTTATTTATGCCTGCCTCTGGGCAGGCGTAGGTTGCGTGCGCCAGCCAAGTGCCGGAGCGCGATCCCCGGGCCAAGCGGCAGTGGAGAGGCCTCTGGCCATGCCCACACCCTGCACTCGGACCACCCTGCCCATTTTTTCAAGCCCCGGGACTTACATGCGTCCCGGGGCTGGTGCGTGCCGCCGGGCCTATGTAAAATAGGCTCAGCGCACGCATGAGCGGATTTTGGGGGTTATGCATGTAATATACATGCGTAACCCTTTTAAAATCCGCCCCACAGATTCCATATTGCTGTACATTCTTCAAAAGCTCTTAACTTTAATGGTGAGATGAATCTTTATTTTTCCTCTCCAAATCTCCATTCAAAGATGAGGTTTACCAAAAAGTTCTACAAGAGAAAAACACTATTTAAATACTACCAAAAAATTCATAGTATTATTATATTACCCTTTCAAACAAACCCGCGTTTTCTCTTTCAACAATTTTACCTGCCCAATATTTCCTATAACAAGTCTCAACATCACCCGGTCTCGTTCCACCGACCAGATGCTGCACCATAAGCTGCCACTTCTTCCGCTGCCTCAAATACACATGTAGCTCTACATAAAAACAGTTTTTACAAAATCAATTATAAACTTTTCAAACCTAAATCTAATATCCCCTCATATGAGTTAATCATAAAATTGCAATAGTTACCTATATGTTCCACTTCCTTTAATTTTCGAACATGAATCTTTATTACTTCACTGTTTTACACTTTAAGAAAGAAGATATTTTCAACATTTAAATTATATATAATCCTTCTAAGAGACTTTCCACAACTAAACCGCATCTTTCTAAAAAGCTTTCCACAAACTAAACCACACCAAAAATTACCTTCATTCCGCCGTTCCTCCTCCACTGCTATGACCTCAACAACGCTGAGCCTGCGCTCCACACTACTTCTTCTATTTGACTCCATCTTTTATTATGCAAAAAAATCCCAAAATGCATCACTCCTGCTTCTCATTCTCTACAACCCTACTCCCATTATTACAATCTCAAAAACACCACGCATGTGCTATACACAACTTCTTCAATGTTAACTGTCCCCTTCACATTGTATCCCCTCATTTCCAGCTTCCCACAAGGTTTATCACCATTAGCAACACTATACTTTCCTCCAAATGACTATTCCAACAGTTTCTTCAATATTGAACATACTCAATCATCATTCTATTATTTAAGTAAATGTCGGGCAGGCGGCCCCAACTCCTCAGAAGCGGCAGAAGCTCATCGGACATCAACGGAAACTGATAAGTACATAGAAATAATATTGAAAACGCCTAGGTTTGGGTCGATTGCCGGGAAGAGGATACCTCACAACCATAGATACAAAGCGCATTAAGATAAAAAATAACAAAAACTAAACAAAAAAAGTACAAAATGTACAGAATAAAGAATTTGAAGAATAAAGACGGCAGGTATGTGACAATCACAGCATGGTTGCCCCGCATATAGCTGCCGCACATCACCACATATCAGGGAGTTCCCTTGATTGTTGGTTGTTAGTGATTTTCAGTACAAGGCACCTGAGGTTTTGTTGTTGATAAGAGGATTTGGTTACAGCAATTAGTGTAACTGGGTTTAAAAAAGGTTTGGATAAGTTCCTAGAGGAAAAATCCATAATCTGCTACTGCGGTAATTAATAAGCAATAGTAGCTTGTGATTTATCTAATGTTTAGGTACTTTCCAGCTACTTGTAACTTGGATTGGCCACTGTTGGAAACAGGATACTGGGCTTGATGGACCCTTGGTCTGACCCAGTATGGCATATCTTATGTTCTTATGTGACAGAGAAAGGAGAAAGTTTATGTATTTCATCCTCCCCTGCTCCCCGATCTCCTCTCCATTATTCCATGACAATTTCAGTGTGACTAAAAGTCAAAAGTTCCCAGGTATGGAGAGGGAGAAATTTTGTATCCTTATTTGTTTTATTGTATTGAAATATTGATTTTTTGGAAATGTTTAACATTTTTTATTTTATTCTTTTTCTTATTTACTAGATGCTCTGTCATCTGTTTTGAAATATTGTTTATATTATAATGGTTTAGTATTATGAATGATTTAGATTTCTTGATTTTGTTTTATGAGGAACAATGATGTTTCTATTTTTGCATTATTGCACTTCATATGAGTCTGGCTGGAGAGGTGTGGGAGAATAGAGGAGGCTTGGGAGCAAGACTGTTGGAGACTGGGAGGGGAGATGGAGCAAGACTGCTGGGGGCTGGGAGACTAGGACTGCCATTGCTTCTGGTTTTCTGACATGGGAAGTGGGAAGAACTTAACTTTTTCTGTGACATTTTAGGGAAATTTGTATCTGAAGAATACTATTTTCTTTCTTTCTTTTTTTTTTTAACAGTAGATGTAAAATTGGAAAAAAAAATCCTCGGCTCTTGGTCTCATTCTTTATCAGAGGCTGTTTTTGTTTGCTTGCAATACCATGCAGGGAAGGGGAGCAGGAAACTCTTTTGGCAGCCTACTCATAGGCAGCTCATAATAATTTGTCAGGTCATTTCTTTTCTGAGGTCTGTATTAGTGTGACTTTCTGTGGACCGCAAGCATTTTTACAAGGAGGGTGGGGGTGGGGTGAATGCAAGGTAGGCAACAGCAACATAAATGCCATTGGCCCTGGGGTCCAGAGACCTTTGTTATGGCCTCTGTTAACACTTAGTCCAAGGCAGGTGTTAACTGTTTGGCCTTAGCAGATACATGCAAAGTAGTGTGCGGATCTCAATGAGTCACCTGATTAATTATTTATGGTCTTTTCTTCCAGGAATCTGACGAAATCCTTTTTAAAAACCAGTTATGTTACCTGCCTGACTACATCTTTCAGCAACAAATTCCACAGCATGGCCTTGTGTTAAATGAAAGAATACTTTCTCCAATTTCTTGTAAATCTACTACCTATTAACTTCAAGAAGTGTCCCTCATATTCCTAAACGTTATTTGAAATGGCAAATGGCTACTCCCTATGAACCTGTTCCATCCCACTCGTGATTTTATAGAACTCTATTATATCCCCCTCTCAATTGTTTCTTGTAGAAACTAAAGAAACCTAACCTGTTTAGCATTTCTTCATAAGGGAACTGTTCCAATCCCTTAACCATTTTTTGTGTTGTGACCATCGCTGGCCCCGACGTCTCCCACTCCGGCCCACCTTACCCTCTTTTTGCGCACTCCCTCTTTGGTTTGATTGGACGTTTGGCTGCTGCGGCGTCATCTTGCCGACCTTCTCCGGCGTCCCCGGACCGCTAGACGCTGCTTTCTGCCATGTTCTCTTGAAGGCCTAAGGGGCGCACGTGCGGGCGCGGCCCCGACTCAAGTACCAGCTGTGGCGCGAACCTCAGGGGCTTCCCCCTGAGATGATATCCTCACTGGATACTTAAGGTCTTCGTTTTTGCTAGCTATTCGAGTTAGCAAGGGCTTTCTCCAGGTATCGTTGCGGATGGGATTCGCTCTCTGCATACCTTGCTACTCTGCCTCCTCGGACTTTACCAGGGGTACCCACTCTTCGGGGGGCCTCTCTCTTTCTCATGCTTTTCAGGTCGCAGTCTGGAATCGGTACTTGCTCCTCGAGGGCCCACGTTCCCGGACCTGCTACCAAATACAACATCTGCCAGGAAGTCACTGTTGCCTACAACACCAGTGAGTTACCATCTCTCTCTCAGAGCTTTCCCTGGAACCAGGTACTCGCTCCTTGAGGGCCTACTTCATTCCAGCCTCTGGGCTGCTTCAAGAGACTATTGTGTGAGTGTTACCACCAAGGTTCTTTTCCTGAACTCTGCATACTCTGCCTACTCACTATATTCAGTTTCTCTACAGCTCAGCCATGCTGGGTTTGCTGTTCCAGTGCCTGAGGGACTACAGCCCAGCCGGGCTCTTCCAGCTCACTAATGCCACCTCTAGTGGTTCAATATACAGTTTAATAAGAGATCAAGTGTGTGTCTGTCTCCCAACTCTGAGCCTGACTGGTGGCCCCTCTCGGGATCTTCCCCCGGGGGCATGGTCATCTGCCACCGGCCCAAGGATCCACCCACAATTATCACAAATAATAATATTTTGTTAGTCTTTTTTTTTGTACCTTTTCTAATTCCACCTCATTCTTTTTGAGATGTGTTGGCCAGATCCGCGCACAATACTATACAGAGGCATTATGATCTCCGTTTTATTCTCCATTCCTTCCCAAATAATTCTTAGCATTCTGTTTGATTTTTTGACCATGACTACACACTGAGCTGAGGATGTACTGTCCACAATGACTCCAAGATCCTTTTCCTGGGTGGTGCCTCCTAATGCAGAATCCATCATTGTATATCGAAAATTAGGGTTATTTGTCCCAATGTGTACACTGGTCCACATTATATTTCACCTATCTGTAGGGATCCTGTAAACCCCTTACTAGTACTGGGCTAGAATTATACTTTTTGTTATGGGGAGAAACAGATTGGTAGTTTGGGTTTGCAGCTCCCCCTTATGGCAGATAGCAATGGTAGTGTCCTCAGTGTTTTCCTAGAGGGATCATCATTTTACCCTCTTGGATCCTTTTGCTTTCAAGGAGACATCATGTCCTAAGTTGTGTTTTCATTTTTCTAAGCCTTAAGCACCATGGAGACTTTTGTTTTGGATGAGAGTTTGTTTCCACCCTCTGATGCAATCTTTAACTTATTTAAGTTTGGAGTGCCAAATCCTCTTAGACTCAAGCTGCTTTGAGTTCTCTTTTCTAATCAATGGAAGAGATTCCTTCCTTGCAAGTGGAACCTGAGATCACCAGAATCCAGGGAGAGGGTGACTTCCAGCCATCCTGTGAAAGGAAGAAGGAAGAAGGAGAAAGGCGAGCGAAGGAGAGGAGATCGACCGCCAACATGGCCCATTACTGTCTACTGAAGATTGGGAGAAAGAGGAGAAAAACAACAAATATCACCCTTGATACTACAAGAGTAGGTAGGAGATAAAAGACAACATTTTACAAATACATTTTCATACCTCATGTGCATTGAGAGGGAAGCTCCACACTTGCCCTACATTCCAAAGGGGATGAAGAAATCAAGTAACTAAGAATTAATTAAACTGGAGAGAAATCAGAACTTAAAAAAAATGGTAAGAAATCACAAACTCTTGCTTACTAAAAGTGTTGTGTCATCTGGAAAGTAAAGTATACAGCTTTAAAGATTTTAAATCATTGTTACACTTTATCAGTAAAAGAGAAATGTTGGAAACCACCAAACAACTCATATGTCTTTTTGAGTAGTGATTGTTATCCTCTATGTTGAAATTATTAGTGATGGGTTCAAGACTTAGCTAGCTATGGGAAAAGGAAACTTTCCACCTGCACAGAAAACCCTGGAAGTAAAGCTAATGCAATGGCTACAGGGTCCAACTAAATAGAAGTGTGAGATATGGCATCTGGAACTGTTATCTGGGTTCAAACATCACAGGGTTTACACCATTTAGATGCACAGTTCTTCAGTCTTACAAGTCCTTCTGTAGTTCCTTACAATCTACCTATTTTCTTCTAACTACCCTTGCTCTCTTAGCAATATTGGAAGAGGCCAGGATTGCTCTTGAGCATGGTGATCCTGACACAAGGCCTCAGTTTTTCAAGGTACCAGGTGTGTGGGAGGGGGAGAGAATGCAGAGACACTTATGACTCGAACTGAAGACTGAGATGGGGTGGTGAGGAGACCCCAAAATATCTTATGTCCTTTCAGAAGGATTTGGAAAGGGTGAGGGTTGCTTGGCCTAACAGGGCCATTTGTTCAATATTGGAGTGGGTGGGAGAAATTAGGCAACAAGCCCGCAAGTTACATTTTCTTTCTTTCTTTTTTAATCAAAAACCGTGCCACTTAAAAGATATCTTTCCAGCTAAGTGGCAAGTTATTTGCTCTTATGAGACCAGATAACTTTAAAACCTATACGGTTATATCCACACATAACTGGTTAGATTTTAATAACTTTAGTTAAATATATTTAGTGGGACATTTAACCCACTGAATATCCAAAACCAGTTATTCATCTATCTTGTCTGCTTGCCAGCTTACTGAATATTGACCTCAAAGTATTTTTTCCATACCCTATTTATAAAGAGATGATTCACGTATTTTGGAATCAATTTTGGCACAGTCATGAAATCTATTTTCCCCTATTTAAAGATATTCTTTTTGGATACTCTGCTCTGAATCATGCATTCCTGAGAGACTGTCAGCTTTCCTTCCATAGTTTAATTTAAAAACTGTTCTATTTCCTTTTTAATTGATAGCAGCAGTAGCTAGATTTCACTTTGGTTAAGGAACAGGCTCTTTTCCCAAAAAGTTCCCCAGATCCAAATGAACTTAAAAGCCATCTTCCCTGCACCATTGTCTCATTTTTGCATTGAGAGTCCAGAGCTCCACCTACCTCTGGTATCCTGCATATGAAAACTGGTAGCATTTCTAAGAATGCTACCTTTGGAGGTTCTGGATTTTAGTTTACTATCTAGAAACCTAAAGTTAGCCTCCAAAATCTCCCTCTGTCATTTATACCCACATCGACCATGAGTATTGACTCCTCCCCTGCACTTTCAAAAATCCCATTTAGGCAATGCATGAGTTCTACTACCTTTGCACCAAGGAGGTAAGTTACCAAGTGATCCTCCTGACAGCCAGACACCCAGTTCTTTATATTCCTATTGGTCAAAGAACCAACAATGGCAGTCCTATCCCTACCTTCCTGAAATCATTGCTGTGAAGATGCATCTTCAGTGCAAGAGGATAATTCATCTCCTGGAGGGTGTGCTATAGGTTTCCTGCCACTGAAAGATGATGTTAACCTTTATGCAGTGGTCCCCAACCCTGTCCTGGGGGCCCACCAGCCAGTCGGGTTTTCAGGATATCCACAATGAATATACATGAGAGAAAATGTGCATGCACATGCATATTCATTTTGGATATCCTGAAAACCCGACTGGCTGGTGGGCCCCCAGGACAGGGTTGGGGACCACTGCTTCATGGTGCCCTTGCTTCTCCAAAGCTTCACAGAGGTTGCCAGAATGGAGATAGGACATCTTTACAATGTCCCATCTATATACTTCTTTGTCTCCATCAGTTCCTGGTGACCTTGTTTTTCCAACAAAGCACAGGGGCTGCCAGTGTGAAGTTGGGTCCACTCTACTATGTCTCTTAAGGGTTCATCTATGTACTTCTTGGTCTCAGCTCCTCCAGCTAACCTAATTTCCAGAGAACACACTTTTTTCTCCAAGTAAAAGGGGATCTTTGCACTGGGAACACAATCTTTCCCCAACAGGAAGATAATCATACATGTGGCACTCACTGCTATATTTAGTGAATGCTAAACTATCTTAGAATGCATGCTAACCCTCATGCATTGACTCCCTAAATTTTATTTGAAAAAAGTCAGAATCTTTGGAAGGTTTTTCACATATTTATGAATGACTAAGTGCAATAAAAATGTCAAGAAATGACTGATGAAAGTGAATATTTTTCCATCTGTAAAATTTCATTTATGTGTTTCACATACAAATGAATGATTCTTTACATACAATGAAAAACATATATTTAAAAAAAGCATGATGAAAAGGTGGCTGGGACCAATAATTAAAAGTTGGGATTTTAATTTTTACTAGAATTGCCCCTAACTCATTTGTATAATAGATACATTAGGATATTATTATTGGAGTCATTTCTGTGCAAAGGCCAGATCCATATTTCCAGTAGGCACATCCCTGCCTGGAGTGCTGCAATTCAATGACAGCCTCCACCAGCATCTCAGCAGCACTTTCCTCAGTGGTGGCATCCCATCAGACCCATTCCCTTAAAGGTGCAGGGGTAGGCCAGTGGCCTTAGGACTGAAAAATAGAATAACCTCAGGCTTCCCTTGTTTCTTTATTTATTTGGAATTTCTTATTAACCACTTTCCTTGTCTATCCAGACCACCTAAAGCAGTGTACAAAAACACATGCATAATATATATTTTTTTTTAATTTAGGTGCTCCGAATTTTTTATTGAGGATATTGTAACTTATATAGAATGCTGCTTCCCAGTTAATTACCACCTGATGACCCTGCGACTGGATCACCCCAAGTTTAAAAGGTCTTCATTGGCCACCTGTTGCCTGGTTTAAGAGTTTAAAACTATAAAATGGAAAGGTCACAGCTATCTACATAAGAACATAAGACATGCCATATTGGTTCAGTCCAAGGGTCCATCAAGCCCAGAATCCTGTTTACAACAGTGGCCAATCCAAGTCACAAGTACCTGGCAAGTGCCCAAACATTAAATAGATCCCAAATTATTATTCCTTATTGATTTATAGCAGTTTATGGACTTCTCCTCTAGGAATTTATCCAAATCTTTTCTTAAACCCAGTTATACTAACTACCATAAGCACATCCTCTGGCAATGAATTCCAGAGCTTAATGAAACGTTGAATAAAAAATGATGTTCTCCAATTTGTTTTAAATGAGCTACTTGCTAACTTCATGGAGTATCACCTAGTTCTTTTATTGTTTTAGAGCCACTGAGCTCTTCTGGAAAAGTACTGTTGTCAGTTCCATCACTTAGGAAGTTACGTTTAGTTAAGACTCACTTTCTCTGTA